>NC_142109.1:12287500-12587500 GCF_056152115.1 Neolamprologus brichardi | reverse complement strand
CTCTTATTATACACAGTGTAATTAGAACGGCTTGATTTCAGACTTGCTACACAGTCTGCGTACAGAGCAGCATTCACATGGACTTCATTAACACTGGAGTACAGGGGGAGGCTGGTAGTAGTGTGAGGAGAACTGTTTCGGTTACAAAAGCATAGATTCTACTATAGCATGAAGTCCAGTTTAATGATTTTCAGTTTACTTCCATACCCCACCACATATGACATCTTATTTAGGCTTTTTTAAAATGTTAGGGCCACATGAATAGCTGATGAAATGGAACTATAGATTATACTGCAGAAACTGCATAAAGTCTTTAACCCTTTAAAACCTGAACCATGAAATAACCACCAGAAATCTTTCATTTTTTGATAATGGAGTGTTTGTCGAACCTTTAGACAAAATGTATAAAAATAGATAAAATTTGAATCTGCATATATGAGGTTTAATTTGTATCACATTTGCTACATTGTGCTTATGTACAATATTTTTGCAATTTAGTCATTAAAAATTTGTCATGCAATTTATATGATTTTTTGAGGGTAAAAAAAAGTCACGCTGATGATGTAGAAGTCTCAAAACCTCACAAAAACACATGTATCAAATCTGATATGTGTGTTATAATCTGATACTTTTAAAGGGTTAAAAAAAAAAGTCTTCCATAGGAATTAAGAGGAGACTTGATTAACTGATCCTCAGCAAATGTGAGCACCTTTATACAAGCAGAAATGTCAGCAGTTTGCTGGTCTGGAGCATTCAGGTGTGTTTTAACGCCATGCGAAGGAGTACACACAGTGTCAGAGAGGCAAATTGTTGCTGCTCATTACTGTGGGAAGGCTATTTCTCAAAGAATCTCAAGTCCTTCATTCGCCAGAGATAAAGATTATTTAGAAGTGGAAAACATTTAAGACAGTTTCCAGTGTTCCCAGGAGTGGACAGGCCAACAAATTCACCCAAAGGTCAGATCATGCAATGCTCAGAGAGGCTGCCAAAACCCCAGGAGCTACAGGCCTCAGTTAGCATGTTAAACGTTAAAGTTCACGACAGTACGATTGGGAAAAGACTGGACAAGGACGGCTTGTTTGGAAAGAGAAAGGAAGTGGAGAAAGGAGAAAGTCTCTTCTCTCTAAAAAGAACACTGCAGCACAGTTTAGGTTTGCAAAGTTGCATCTGAACAAACCACAGGACATCTGGAACAATGTCCTTTGATCAAACGAGACCAAAGTGGAAAGTTTGACCATGTTTGGCAAAAACCAAACACGCGATATCAGCACAAACACCTCATACCAATTGTCAGCACAATGGTGGAGTGGTGAGGACTTGGGCTTTTTTTGAAGCCACAGGATCTGGGCACCTGGCAGTCATTGAGGTCAGCACTGAACTCCTCTGTATGCCAAAGTATTCTCGAGTCAAATGTCAAGCCATCAGTCATACAACAGGACAATGATCCCAAACATACCAGAAAAAGCTATAAAAAATAAATGCTGCGGTGGGATTTTAAGAGAACTGTGCATCAACAAATTCGCACAGACCTCAATGCACTGAAGCAACATTGTAAAGGAGAGTGAGCCAAAATTCCTCCAACGATGTGAGAGACTGATAGTCTTCCAGAAAATCATTACCTCAAGTTATTGCTGCTAACAGTAGTTCAACAGGCTATTGAATCGTTTTCACAGGACTGTATGTAATCATGTGAAAAAGTACTTTTTCACATTATTGTATGTGCAAGGATAAGCTTAAGGGGCATTAATAAATATGTATGTATGGGAAATGTGTGGAGCTCAGTGGTTTGGAGTCCCAGTAGGTCATAAACCTTCAACTCCCGAGTCTCAAACTCCCAGGTCACAGCAAAACATGAATTTATTGCAGTTTTGCATAACTAACTGCGTCACTGTGTTTGTCGCTCTCTAGTTCTACAGAGATGCAAAGGACTGGTGGCTGTTTGGCTTCTACTTTTGCGTACCACTGATTTGCACAGCTATCTTCTACACTCTCATGACCTGCGAGATGCTCAACCGCAGGAATGGCAGCCTCCGGATCGCTCTCAGTGAGCACCTCAAACAGGTTCAACAACATTTCTAAATAGCCTTTTCTCTCTAAATATAGTCCCAGTGTTTATTCCATTGCTTTAACATTTGACATTTCATTACCTAAACATCATCTTCAGACTACACAGTAATCTGTTGTTTCCCTCTGCAGAGGAGAGAGGTGGCCAAAGCTGTCTTTTCCCTCGTCCTCATCTTTGCCCTCTGCTGGTTCCCACTGCACCTCAGCAGGATTCTTAAGAAGATGATTTACAACCAGACAGAGAAAATGAGATGTGAGCTGCTCAAGTGAGTTTCTAGAAGAATAGACTTCTGACAAAAATCTACTGGGAAGAAAAGTATGGGAGCGCACGGGCCAATTTAACTCTGGGTGTCACTAGTTTGATAATTATTTCTTCAATATTTCTCCTGTTCTCTGTTTTCAGTTTCCTGTTGATCCTGGACTACTTTGGCATCAACCTTGCAACAATCAACTCCTGCATAAATCCCATTATCCTCTACTTTGTCAGCAAGAAGTTCAAAAATTGCTTCAAGGTATAGTAGGCATGGATATATACACATGTGGTATGCACGCAAAATCACTCTTTTTTAATTCCACACACCCACACTTCTTCTAATGTTTTTGGTCAGGCTGGGAAAGCAAACAACTCTTAGCTTGTGATGGCTTTTGGTAACCAAAATGTAAAAGCAGCCTGATGATTTATGCACTAATTTTACTGGCCGAGGTCATGAGTTAGTTTATGTTGAAGGGACAGAGACTGAGATTAACCGTGTTTCAAGCTTGCATGTGAAAAGAGTTGCAGGAGCAAACAAGAAATGGGATCTACACGAGTGAAAAATCCTGTCTGCAAACGCTGCCATGTTTAAATGTTCCCTTTCCTCTCTTCACATGTTCTCCAAGTCGTGTTTGTGCTGCTGGTGTTACTCCGACAATCAGCTGAACAGCACCGGACCCATGAATGGCACCAGTATTCAGTGTAAGAGTCCAGAGCCCAACAACTTCCACACTGACCGCGGTACCAGAAAGTACAGCAACTGAGGTCCCGGCTGAGGAGTGTCTTTGAAGCTTTTCTGTATCCCCATCAAGCACTTAAAATGTGACCAATACTCATATTATAATACATAAATCAAAAAAATGTACACATTCAGACAATAATCTACGTGGGACTGCAGAAGCAAAACATGAATATGGCGGGCATGCATTAGGAACTGGAATAAAAGGGATGAAAATGGATTGGGGAACTTCAATACGCTGGTGTTTCCTGAGTCTCTCAGCAGACTAAACTTCCTCCAACAAACTCCTTCTGTTCCCACACCCACGGACAGTGACTCTAGCTTGTAAGAAGAAGGAAGAGGAAAGCAGGAGGAGGAGAACTTTTAAAGGGAAGCAGCTGAGCCTCACTATAAATTGCTCTCTATCAGGAGCCAAGTGTGCTATTCCTGTAAAGGGCAGCACCACTGGGAAGGATGCTGCAGGAAGGAAAAAGCTGACTGTTCTCCGTCAGAGGGGATGACGAGTGATGAGTCCCCTGGAGTTTGCTACTTACTGATAATGAAAAACAGGAAAGCATGCTAATGACAGTTGTTGTACAGTATATTTGGCTCATACTTATTATTCCCTGAGCTACTACGTGGTATAAACTAGAGGATGACTTTAAAGTTTATTCGCCTGATGTTTAAGTCCCACTGCTTTTTTTGAGTTATCAAGAAAGGGGTGAACTCTGGATGTATCTGAACAAAATCACTGACAAAAACACAATTTTTTTTCTAGTTTCTAGTGAGCATACTGCACAGTAGACTTCACAAAAAGTCAGGTCCTCTGTTAAAGCAGCTGACACATCAGGAAACATAGGGTTGCAGGTTTTAGAGCAAACAGTTAATGTACAACAATGTATTTTAACACACGTCATACAAATGACTAACATGCGGTAGATTAAAGAGTAACCACAAGTCTGACCATTGAACAAAACAGATTCCTACAACACTGTGAATTTCAACATACAAATACAACAGTTTTCTTGACATCTCTGCTTTATAACCCAATGCAAATATATACTCATGACCAATTTTATAAAGTGTTAGACTGCAGTAACAATATTTTTACTCAGCCTATCTTACCTTTATAATGACATAGGTAAAGAATGTTTTGTGAGATGATGTGAGATGTGAGATGTGAGACACTCCACATTTAGAGGTGGGTTTGCATTTTGGGAAATGTGTTTTTCCCTCACTGTTTCACGGATTTTTGTGTGGGCAAATTTGCGTGCTTTTTGTTTGTTTGGTTGGTTGGTTGGTTGTTTTTTTGTGTTCACATTGTGTTCTGCGTCCTGTAGACTATTGTCAATCGAGTACAGAATGCGTTCAGCTTGTCAAATTTACATAAATCTTCTATCGCTAGCATTGTGCTGCGAATGCCTTTGGTTTCATTCTATAATACTGCACTTATTTTTCTACAAGGTTTGAAATTTGAGAGTGTTTAAACAACAGAAAAAAGTGTCAAAATGTTCATGCCTGTCTGAGAAAAGTGTATAAAGTGTGTAGTGAGGGGTTTTACAGCCTTAAAACATCTATAATAGTTGTAAAAAATAAAGTTAGCTACTTTGCGGTTTTCACTTATCGCGGGTTATTTTTAGAACATAACTCCCGCGCAGTGTTGCCAACTCCTCAGTAAGGAAAATCGCTATTGGCTGTCCTAAAAGTCGCTAGAAGTCGCTAAATGACGTCATCACCTAATTTGCATAATTGGTCATGCTAATGTAATTGTAACCTACGCTGCTGGAGAGAGAAATAACATCGTGGAAGAGACATAAAGTGAGCAAAAAATGTCCTAAATGCATTTAGAATTTATTTAGAACTACAAATTAAATTTCTTTTAGCAATTATTGTTTTTTGTAATGTCACAATTCCAACCCTGCTCCTTTACCCGGGCTTGGACCGGCAAAGTGACCCGAAATAGGCACTCTGGTGGAGTTACTTTGTGTGTGTGTGTGTTTATAAGTAGTTTTAAACCTGATCCACAAAACAGCATAAGAGTAAAAGAAGAACTGACTGCGTTACAGCACCCGCTGCTTGTTGAGAGTAAAAGCGATATGTGCTTTCACGTCTTTTTTTAGCGACTTTTTCTAGAAAAAAAGTCGCTAGGGGGTCTGAAAACTCGCTAAATATAGCGACAAAGTCGCTAAGTTGGCAACACTGCCATAAACGAGGGGCCACTGTACTTGTTTTTGCCCGTCACTGTGAAGCTACAGCCAGCACACAGTTAGCTCAGTTTAGTGTAAAGACAGGAAACAAGGGAAAACAGGGGGCCTGACTTGGTCCAAAACCAAAGGTCCACCTCCATTTTAACACATTTTGCCATTTATATAACACATCCATGTATACTTACATGCTTCACTGGTAGAACAAGACTAACTCAAAGGGGTCACAGAAAAGAACATTAAGCTAGCTACTAATACCTCTATATCTCCAAAACATGTTTTGACTTCTTGTTAAATCATAGTGTCTGTTTTACTTTTATAAGTGGTATCGAAAGAAAATAAGAGGTGTGGCTACACTGGCTTCAGATGTTTTCAAAAGCATTTTTACTGAAGCTAACGACTGAAAAATAAACTGAATCATGTATCAAGTTTAGCCATGTTAGCCTGTATGTAATAGCTAATTATGTAAAGAACATTCTTGTTCAAATCTGGACTGTTTCTCAACTGTGTGCAGTTATTTCCTAGATGAACTCACTGATCCCACTGCCGATCACTGGTGCCAAAGCTGAGATTAGTTTGCAAAATTCCATTCATATTCCCAGAAATCCGAATCGCTGCTAGTTTCTTCCTGTGTTTACATCCGTTACATTTACAAACTGATGGCTTAAGCTTTGTACTGTATCTCTTTTCAACTCAACCATGCCAGAAGAGTGAAGAGGAGCATTTCCCAAAATGATGATCAAGTACTGTATGTGGAACCCGTGTCCCACCACAAAACAACTATAATGCCTTATTCTATTTGATGTGTGAACACCATTGATCTAGAAGGACCCAAAGACTGAGCAATAAGCTGTAAACTCTCTGCCGTCTTACTCACGGGAAGTCACAAACCTTCAGGATCAATAAAGTTTTATTAAATTGAATTTGAATTGAAGGAGACAGGACAGAATAGCCCCTTTCTGATGTTCTACATCTATGAGAGATACCCGTAAACCTGTGTGACTTTGAATGTGCACTATCACGTGTGTGAGTGTGTGCTGTGTCTGCAAATACTAGCACTTCTTTAGGTGGAGTGTTTTGCACACTTATGTATAGATCAGTTTATATCTGCACGGTGTTATTTTACCACTACTCAAAAGCTATTCATAATAATCTGTAGAAAAATGGATTTTGTATATGTTTTATGTCACTGATTTAACGTGTTAACCTCATGTTAATGCTGCTGCTTATACCAATAAATCAATTTCCATCGTAGGAAACAAGGACGTTTACTCAGCCATTGTGTTGCTCTAAGAAGCCAAGGTCCCCCCTCCCCTCCTGTTTCTCATCTGCAACTGTGAGAAAGAGGCGTCTGGGAGTGATTTGAAACACACTGACCTGCTTGGCACTCAAGCCCTAAGGGTTGCGAATGTCAGGAGAGAGGATGTGGAACGGCTTGGATGGTGGGAATGTGATACTTATAATTCACTCTCTCAGAGGGTAGGGCAGAGGACTGAAAAGTTTGACCATTAGCGGCATAGTTTGCATAGTTGTGCAGTCCTCGTTTTAGTCTGTCTTTAGCATGGCTTTAATTGTCTAAATGCATCTAAGCACTGCTTCCCTAAATCTGTTTTTTTTTTTTTGACAATTTGGCTGTCAGCAAATGTGTCAATAACCCAAGATTACACTCCATCACACTCAACAGCAGACAGTTACCAGAACTGTGTAGCTCTATATACAAAGTCAAAATCATCCAAGACCAACAGGCCATTGTAGCAGTCACGGTTTATCAGACATTGGTCTGGTTTATGTTTCAGCTATTGGCGATAAATCTCAGCCTGGTCATGAACTTTATGACACAGTTTCATATAGCATTATATCACAACTGGTTTCCCATAACTCTGAAGAAATTCCTCAAAACTGCAGTCACTAAAATGTCATATGTTACAGTTCAATGAAGTGGAGACAAAAATAAATAAATAAATAAAGAATAAGCCAGGAGAGAATTTGGTGGGAATCTTGTCTTCTGCCAGCAGTGAATTAAATAAAGCCTGAAAACAAATAGAGGATCTGAAAGATCCAGAGTGCTTGTCCAAGCAGAGCTTAACTCTGATTTGGTGGATACAGTAAAAAAATGTTAAAAACTAGTCAATGTTCAAGGTAAATATATGTGATGGCTACGTGTTATCAAGACCCTTTCATATAATCTAAAGAAATTCCTATTTTTGAAAGATTTTTTCTCACAAACAATATTATTTTCTTTTAATTTGGAAAGACTCAAGAGTTTTAGTGTCAAGTCTGTGAAGCAGTCATATCCTATATAGTCATGGTAGAAAGAAATGCACATGCTCTTTCAATCCTAAGGTTTTAAGTAAATAATACCTCAGATGAACTGCAAAACACAGCTTTACACCCTGTCATTGTGTCATTAACAAAAAATAAACTGAAATGCAATCAATGTGTGAAAACGAAAATCCAGGAACACCGTTTGTATCAAGAACTTGACATTATTGTCTTCATCAGTCTCTCACATTCTTGTGGTCTTCTTTACAACATCAGTTCATTAAATTTTGCAGGCTTTCATTTATGCACAGCTCTCTAAAGGTCCCACCACAGCATTAGAATCCGGCTTTGATTTTGACTCAGCCATTGCAACTTGATTCTTTTTCTTTTTCATGTAGATTTTCTGCTGTGCTTGGGATCATTGTCTTGTTGCACGACCAAATTTGGCCCAAGCTTAAGCTGTCAAACAGACTTTACATTTGACTTTAGACTACTTTGGTATACAGAGGCGTTCAGTCATCAGTGACTGCACAGTACTCAGGTCCCATGGATGCAAACCAAGTCCAAATAATCACCACTCCCCCACCATGCTTGACAGTTGGTATGAGGTGTTTGTGCTGATATGTTATGTTTGATTTTTGCCAAACACAGTGTTGTCAAACATTTCCAAACAGCTCCACTCTGGTCTTGTTTGTCCAAAACCTAAGCTGTGCTGCCATGTAAACTTGCTCAGTCTTTTTTTTAATTGTACTGTTATGAACTCTAACATTCAACATGCTAACTGAGGCCTATAGAGTCTGAGATTTAGCTCTTGGGTTTTTTTCTTTTTATCTTTGCTTTGACCTTGAGTTGAATTTCCTGGGACATTCACTCCTGGGAAGAACTGCGTTGAATATTTTCCATTTGTGAATAATCTTTCTCTCTGTAGAGTGATGGACTTCAAATCATTTGGAAATGGCCCTTTAACCCTTCCCAGATTCATGGGAAGCAACAATTGGTTCTTTGAGATCATTGCTGATATTTTTCATCCTTGGCCTTGTGTTAACACACACACACACACACACACACACACACACACACACACACACACACACACACACACACACACACACACACACACACACACCTAAAAGACTTCAGGCTAGAAAACTGGCAAAACATCTGCTGATCATATGTACTCACACACATTTGATTATCAATCATTATGATTATCAGCACCTGCCTGCTACTTAGCCTCTTAATTCCTATGGAAGCAGTAAGGTTGTATTTAGTTTTTCATACACAATTCACATTTTGGCTCAGTTTTTTTTTTTAAACAAATCATAAAATGGTGTCATATCATCTTTTGCTGTTCATCTCAGGTTTTCCTCATTTAAAGATCTGCTAAGAATCAGATTATTGTTTTTATATCCTGACACGACAACTTTAGAATTGGAACAAGGTGTGCTTCCTTTTTACCATTACTGTGTCCTAATCTGTTTCTTATTTTAACATATGGATATTTTTAAAATATGTTTTACAATATGTGTGATTAATACATTTTTTAAATTATAGTTGCTTTTATTGGTTCTATTAATAACATTTTCTTAATGCAAAAAAATAAGAAGAGGAATTAGTTACTTTCACAGATATTTATTTAATTATTTTATTTATTTATTGGCTTATGGGATCTATTTACGGTAAGTGAAATCTGTTTTAAAATAACTTTAACTATAAGATCCAACAATAACTACATCCAATGTAAGACTCCAAACATAAGCTGACTGGTTGTATTAGAACAAAGTTTCTTAAAGCTTGAGACCAAGGTAGGATTACTAAACAAGCAAACAACTCCAGAAGAGCAATGTTGAATTATAAGTTGAATTTATTTTCATAAAAATCAATTAAAAATGCAAACAAATAAAAATACAGAGAACTCACAGCAATGTAGTACATGGAAATGAATAAAAATTAACTTGTTTTTGGTCATGTAGGAACACACACAGAGACACACACGCACACACAGATAGATAGATAGATAGATAGATAGATAGATAGATAGATAGATAGATAGATAGATAGATCGATAGATAGATGTTGTGTGACTTGGAAGAACATGTTTGATTCCCTCCTCTCTGTGTTTCTGTTCCTGAACAATAATATAAGTGGTGAGAGTGAGTCTAAACATTTCCTGACACAAAGGCCTTTGGCAGACATATTAAGATAAATAAGTAATTGTTGAACTACTGCAGTCTTACGTATTTCTTTGACAAAGGAGGTGCACTTTGGCTGATGCATCAGCAACCAGACAGTATGTCTCCTTCTTTCTGTATTGATTATTATTATTATCATTCCGCAGACCCATCCATTCTGTTCATCTCATTTGCCATTTATACCGTACGAGATACTGCACTTATGGCTGCGATTCACTTTGACTTGATGGACGCCACATCCTTTATGCTAAAGTATGTTTTTGGGTTTGATCGAACACGGCATATGTTTATCTACCCTGCCCTTACATGGCGCTACCCTGTATGCCACTTTGCATGGCAATCCCTCCAAGCTACCCACCATGGCACTCGCATGCGCTACTTGTGGTAAAGACTATTTCTAATTCATAAAAGCCAAAAGGATCGATACAAAATTCATGAACAATCTGTCCTCCAACAGCCAGTGATTTCTGTGACTGTGGGGCAGTGTAGACATGGGGCGACAGAAAGGAAAGTTCTGCCTCCCCTCATTTTTACAGAGAAACACACTCATACGTCTGCACATACAAATACAAATAAAGAAGAAAGGATAAAAAGAAAAGAGGTCCTTTTAAACTTTTATTATTTAAAGAAAATAATACCCATAAAGCAACTTCCACTTGGTTTTGAAAGTAAATGGAATAAACAAGAGACAATAAATAATCCCAATTTAAAGCATCATTTAGTCCTCTGATATGTTGTAGTCCTGCCCAAATATAGACAGTGCATTTCTATGAATTTAGATAGAAATAGTTTAAAATAGGAACAGAAATAAACCAATAGTTTTGTTCTTAGTGTTGCTCTGGATCCTTTCTCCACAGCCTCATTTGGGAGTCAAACAAAATAAACTCTTTACTGTTCTACATACAGGCCTCTGTATCCAGTGGAAATGGGAATAAATCCCATTTGCCATTTCACTGACACCAATAACCCAAACGTTTCTTAAATAGGCCAGACAAAATTTATGTGAAAAAAATGCCACATATGCTCAAGCTCTGTATGTCCTAAAAGTGACATATTTACTATCTCAGCATCAATGTTTTGAATCTGTTTCACGTCTGATACCCTACATATAGCAAATGAGCCGGGATCCTGAAAATTGTTAATTCACATTGCCATCTGCTGGCCAAACCACACATCATACGGTCTTGAAGCTACAGCTCAACCAAACTATCCACGATTCCACCAATCAGGTGGAAGGGTTTAGGTGGAGCTCTTAGGTGAAGCAAAAAAGCAGGAAGTTCACACAACAATAACAGCAGTTTGGAAACTTTTTTAATCTCTAAACCTCTCCCGGCTGTAACTTTTTATATTTATATTTTTTAACAACTCTCTTGATTTAGTGTGAATTATAATTTAATGATTTGTGGAGCCTGGTGTCCCGGCAGTATGGAACTATTCCAGCACCGTTTGTTTACATGGTGAATCAGCTGACAAGCTAATGTTAGCAGCCTAGCTTTTAAAATTGGAGTCATATGAGCTGGTTGTTATCAAGTAGCTTTGTCCTCATGAATGAATCGCTACGTTAGAGAAGGAGTCGACATACGTTTACACATTATTAAATAATTGTTTTAGAGTCGTGGTTAACCGATAGGAGAGTAACAGTATGCTAAGCTAACGTAAAGTGCGTGTTGAAGTGTTGAAGACGTTGGTTCAGGTCTTTAGTAAAAGAAAGGGGTGCCCTGCAGTATCTCTGTGTAAGATGCCGTGTTCCTGTGGGAACTGGAGAAGATGGATCCGGCCATTGGTCGTTGTGCTGTACATCTTGTTGCTCTTAGTGGTCCTGCCGTTGTGCATCTGGGAACTGCAGAAGTCAAAGGTCAGTGCAGTTGTTGCTCATGCTTCTTTCTGGGGAGATCTGTTGGTTTAACACAGAGATAACACTGGTTCTCAAATACTGCATTTGAATACAGTTGTGAGTTGTTACAGTACTTATGTGGCGTTGTGTTATTTTGAGTACAACTGTGTATAAAGACATGTTCCCCATCAACTGGCTACTTGTTATCATGTACATTAGCAGCCGGTGAGCTCTTCATTATTAAGCACTTATTAATGCATTTGCAAACCTACCAGTTTGTGCAGTAATAGCAAAGTACAGTGCTGTGAAAAAGTACGTCCCACCTTCCTTTTTACATCCCCACGTACGTGTTTCAGGTCATCAAACAAATTTTAATATTAGACAAAGTTAAACCAAGTAAATACCAAATGCAGTTTTTTAGTGATAATTTAATTTATTAAGGGCAAAACTATCCAGATCGATCTGGCACACTGTGAAACAGTAACTTTCTCCCCTTTGTTAAATCTTGAATTAACTGTGATTAACCCCATTTTTTTTGGAACGCTGAGTTCATTTTAACCGACCTGTTAAATCAAGAAATCACATAAATTACAGCTATCTGATAAAGCGTAGCAGGCTAAAAAATCTCACCTTTTAGCCTGCTTCATAGCATCATAGCTCGATCTAAAGAAATTCAAAACAGCTGAGGATAATTATCCAAAAATAGAGAATCTTTGGAGCCGTAGTGAACATTCCCAAGAGTTTTCAGCCCACTAAAATAAGAGTGCATTGACATTAAAACAATTCAGCAAAGAAAAGGTTCGCCCAAAATTCCTGCACAGCGATGTGAAAGATTTATTGCCAGTTATCACAAATGCTTCACTGCAGTTCTTACTGCCAAGGGTGTCACAACCAGTTATTTGCTTTGGGGAGCAATTACATTTTCACGTAGAGCCAGGTAGGTTTGGATAACTTTTTTCCCCTTGAATTAAAGAGCTTGTTGTTTAAAAACTGTTTAAAAAAAAAAAAAAAAATTACTCAGAATATCTTTATCCAGTATGGAAATTTGCTTGATGATCTGAATCATGTAAGTGTGACAAACATGCAAAAAAAACCCCCAAAAAACAGGAAGGGGGTAAATACTTTTTCATAGGAATCTATATTAAGGATGTTGAGGGAGTAATGCTAAATGCTAAATAAGGTATTAAAATATGTTTTATAATTGTTAAGACTGCTGATGTTTTACATATTACCAAGAAACTAGTCAATGACAGACTTTGAAGTCTTGTTTTTTCAAAAGTCATAAAATCTGCTAGAGTAATATAGATGACCTTTTTTATTTTATTTTTTTTAAATAACTACCATCTTCATTGTTCTTCTGGTGTGTTCTACTAAAACAGTCTTTCCTTAATTGTACTTTCTTTAAAAACTATCTTTATCCGAGTCATCACACTGCACTGCAATTTAGTTAAACACGTCCCCTTTATACGGGACTTGAAATTAAGTGTTTTTACATGGTTGTAATGTTTCTGTACTTCAGGATCTGAATACTGCTTTCACCATTGACTTTATATTAAATGATACCCTCCAAGACTCCAATGGCTAAATTACTTAAATGTTGTTGACTGTTCCTTTCCATGTCCCGACAGGTTGGCACTCATAACAAAGCATGGTTCATCGCTGGGATTTTTGTCTTCATGACCATACCCATATCATTATGGGGCATCCTCCAGCATCTAGTGCATTATACTCAGCCAGAGCTTCAAAAACCTATCATCAGGTAAAGATCTTAACAGTCATTTTAGCCACAAATAGGAGCCCAGAACAGATGTTTAACGCTTTTGTGTTTTCTATTTAAAGGATATTGTGGATGGTTCCAATCTACAGCTTGGACAGTGTGAGTTATGTATTTTTTTTAATGAAAGCCATCGCACACCGTTTTATGAGTTTACATATCGTCATAGCTTTTCCTGTTAATGTTCCCTTTTCATCTTTTTTGTTTCCAGTGGATTGCACTGAAATACCCCAGTATAGCAATATATTTTGACACATGCAGGGAGTGCTACGAGGCGTATGTCATTTACAACTTCATGACGTTCTTGCTTAACTACCTGGAAAACCAGTACCCCAACCTGGTGTTGATGCTGGAGGTTCAGGAGCAGCAGAAACACCTGCCTCCCCTCTGCTGCTGCCCACCGTGGCCAATGGGAGAGTGAGTTCCCTTTAAACGTTTTCCTCTTATGTCAAACTGTAGCTGTCAGCAGGTTAAATTCACTGACCCAGAGTTTAGCTGCGCTCAAGTGTTGGTCATACCTTTGCTGTAAAAGCGATATTAGTTAAACATTACCATCTGTTTATACACTAAATGTTAGTTTTATGGACAATCTACTGACGTTTTACTGGAATTATTGGCCATAGTCATGTTTCCGTACTGTCTCAATGAAATGGCCACAATTTAGAGATTTAATCTGCATCGGTCTTCTTGCACAATGTTTTCTCTTTCAATGTATTTTCATTTCAGAGAGGTTTTGTAAATTTAAACAAATTAAACAGGTTCATCTTAATGTTGGAGCTCAAATCTTTTTTTTTTCCTCAAAGCAAACAAGTCAGTGAAAGTCACAAGCTTCAAATTAGCCTCAGTCACACAACATCTGTAATTGATAATTGGTCAAGTGTGTTGTTAATTTAGCCCAGATTTATTCGGGTGACCTTTGTATATAAGAGACTGGTGTAGATGTATAAAAAGAAGTACTAATGGCCAGCATCAGCAACCTTATTGTTTAAATAGGAATACAAATACAATGTGGCTAAAATGGGCCATAACTTAGTTTGTGTTGAGGACGACACAAACTAAGTTCAGTGTTAACTGTTATCATCAAGCCGGTCTCGGGCTTCTGCCCAAGTGATCCTGAGATACTTCTGCTCACCGGTCTTGGGCTTTTGCTTGGAATTTCAGACCAATTCACTTCTAATTCAGATGATCAAATTCCTCTGCAGGGTTCTGCTGCTGAGATGTAAGCTGGGAGTGTTGCAGTACACAGTAGTAAGACCTGTCACCACAATCATTGCTTTGTGAGTACCCTCTGGTTGTTACATGCTTTATTCTTTAACTGTAGTCACATTTTGTCAGCTGTGTGTTTCTCTTCCTTTCTAGAATCTGTCAGCTGTGTCGAGTGTACGATGAAGGCAACTTCAGTTTCAAAAACGCATGGACATACCTGGTGATCTTCAACAATATGTCACAGCTGGTAATGGTGGATCTAAATCCTGTTAAAGATGGACTAAAAATTGTTACAAGCATTCCCTTCCTTCATTCCCATTCCTTTCTATGTCTTCTTTTGATCTAGTTTGCCATGTACTGCCTGGTGCTCTTCTACAAGGCTTTGAGAGAGGAGCTGAATCCAATCAAACCAGTCGGCAAATTCCTGTGTGTGAAAATGGTGGTGTTCGTCTCTTTCTGGTAAATCTCAGTGTTAAAACTTCATGACATGACCCAAATATTTCTGAAAAAGTCATTTAAAACAAGCTCCTTTTTACTGTCCTGGATAAACTGTATAGGCTAGTGAAACAGTGATTGCTGTAAATCTTTTTAGGCAAGCTGTGGTCATTGCTTTGCTGGTTAAAGTGGGCATTATCTCAGAGAAGCGCACATGGGACTGGCAAAGTGTGGAAGCTGTAGCTACTGGCTTACAGGTACGTGAGTATAGTTTAAACATTCTGACCAAGGTCAACAGAACTAATATATCCTATGGGACCTAATAGTGCAACACAATGAAGCTGTCCACTTTTTTTTCTTTAGGATTTCATCATATGTGTGGAGATGTTTCTCGCAGCCATTGCCCATCACTTTAGCTTCACCTACAAACCTTACGTGCAGGAGGCCGAAGAAGTGTCTTGTTTTGACTCTTTCATGGCAATGTGGGACATCTCCGATGTCAGAGCAGATATTTCTGAACAAGTCCGCAATGTTGGTACGTGTTCCTGCTGTTCTATAGGTGCTATAGTATCATAAGCTAGTTGGTATCGTTGATTATTTAAGCTATTTTTCCGACTGTTTGTATGCAATGCTAGAGTTGAGATCAAAATGAAGAGCCAGTTCAACAATAAATATTGTCTGCAAGATGAGTGCTCGTTACTTATGTATAACTACTTGTTACTTATGTATAACTACTCATTACTTATGTATAACAGGCTATACTGAGAAGGGAGTGCCTCAGCAGCGACTTTTAAACACAATTTAAAATGTGTAGTTAGAACAACATTCAGAATTTAAAAGATGTGGAAAAGGTGCATGTTGGAGCCGGTACTTGCTTGGCTTCTTTATTTTAGGTTCCCTTTACTCAGTAGTCACTGATTGTACTAAGTCCTGTGCAGTTTTCTGACTGTACAAAATGGTAATGGCAATGACCACGTGATGGTCGTGATCCCATCCAAGCAAAACAGAAAAAACTCAGAGCAAAAACACCTACCAAAACCATCTGTACTGTAGATGTTCCTGTGATAATCTAGAACTGACTTCTACATACTGCTACATGAATAGCATTGTTACTGGTGTGAGCCATCATAACATGATCTTTACTGCATCCTCTCTAAAAAATATTTAAAAGTTTCTCTTTGTCCACATTTGCAGGAAGAACAGTTATGGGTCGTCCGAGAAAGTCCTACTTCAATGAGGCGCAAAGTGATGGTGAGCGATCCGGCCTGCTCTCTTCTGCGTCTCAAGATGCCATCACCGAAGCAGCTTGTAATCCAGTTTCTCCTAAGGGTCACTATCAGGGCCTGGGCAGAACCCCCGCACCGCACTCTTTGTCAGCACCCGCTGGGCTCGGCTCAGCCCTGTGGGAGGAAGGGTGTGAGGCTAGACCTGAAGAAACCCAGGATGAAGAAACTACCAACCAAACCAAAGACCCGACAGAGGCAGATCTCATTGTGATCACCTAGCTTAGGTGTCGCAAACAAACTCTGCCAGACATGGTTGGGCAGGGCCCAATTATAGCCTTGCCACATTTTTTCAAACGTCATTGATGCAAACAAGACAAACTCATTTAAAAGGGCACAATGACCATGTAGTAGTCAAAGTCTAACAAAAACATGCAAGACATAATGGACCGCTTCCAGTGACAGCTTCAAGAATGTTTGGTGATTTAATGGCACTAAAAGACTAGTAAGCAACGTCATTTTGCTGTTTTATGTTTTATTAGAGAGTAGGCTAAGCTAGAATTGGTTTTACCCAGGAAAGACACAAGATCAGACAAAACATGGCTCTCACCGAAGAATAAGTGAAATATGGAGAAATGTTTTCCAAAAATGAAACTATACAATTTTATGTGTCATTCATACCGTAATCTCAGATGTGACAGAAGAGGGAAATATGCAACCTTTTAAACTGAATATCATGCTTTTACTGGTTTTTGAAAAACTGAAAACCTGCACTACTATAACTACAGATATCTGCTGTCGTTTCGTTCTAACTAGTCGATTCAGAGGGAAGAAAAGAGCAACACGATCTTGTACCACAGTTAACTGTGGTACAATGATGTGTACATCACTAGAAAAGGGGTCATAACTGACAATATCACACAGTATCAGTATAAATGTAGTATACTCCATTTCAGAAGAGTATGAATATATACAATTAAACAATCCTAGTATTATTAAAATCACAATTCAGTTTTAAAAAGTACAATCAACACCTCCTGGTTGGCTCTTATCTATGCTTTAATGCGTACAGCTTACTCGACAGTTAATAGAATCCGCTAGTCTTCGCAGATGCCTTGTTCTGTGTGCTGTGTAACTAGTCTGTTTACACATCCATGTAGAATGTGTTTTATTTTATTTTTCAATCTGGGATCATTTTTATTTGGTGAGATGTTTTCTGTCTCTTGTAAACTGAAATAATTTTGCACCTGTTGCACTAAAGCCATTTGTTTTTCCATAAAGGATCCTTCTTTGTGAATTCACAGATTTGTTCAGGGATATTGCCATCGTTAATGTACAGTTTTGGGATATCAGTGTGTGGCACAGCGAGGGGTAACTGGCATCATGCCTGACTCTGGTATGTCGCACTGCCTTATGGGATTTTCTTTTTCTTTTAAAATATGACTGACACAATTGCATCAGATCCGTCGTTCTACATTTTGATTTAATTCCATCTCAGATATCCTCAATAAATCAAAAAAAAATATGACTTCGTTTTTCTTGCTTTTATTATAAAAATGCAACATTTATGGGTCAAGTGAATGATGTTTACAAAAAACAACTGAGTCAGTAATTAAGGGCTAATGTTTTTATTATCTACTTACAAATGTAAGTACAAGTCCTTGTGGACCTATTTTCCTTATACAGCAGGCTTTTTACTTAAACTTCTAACAAGAGTTTTTTCATGCAGGGAGTTGCTAAACTGTGATCCCGATGTTTTGAGACTAGTACTACATGAAAAATGTCAATAGAGAAAGGGCATTAAAAATACTAGGAATGTAATATTAGCAGCAGTGTTCTTTGAAATATACTCTCATAAGTATTCTGCAGACAGTGCTGAGAGTATTGTAAACAGCAGGCTGTGAACTGCTGGGCAAACATGATGACACAATTTCTACATGCAATTTACCGCAAGCATCTTTTTCTGCAGTATGATCTGTAACAACAAAAATGGCCATCAGACAACAAGTATAACGACTCTGATACATCTGACAGACCAATACTGTCTTTGTTATCAGTCAGCCGATGCAACGGTGGGCTGAAACGTATTACAAATAAGCTAAAATGTGAGCGATTATCACTCCATCTGCTGAGGTGTGCTTTCTATATGGGCCAAAATGGAGATGGTGCTTTTGTGAAGCTTCACGGCGAGGTGGACCCACTCTCCTGCTCGTACCTCCAGGGGCTGCTGCAGAACGACGGCGGCCTGCTTCCAGTGAGCAGCCTGGCCGAGGGTGCTCACACTGATCTCTTCGTCCAGGTAGATGTGATACCAGAAGGGAATTGCAGTTATCCTGCCTGTAGATGTAGCCTGGACCTGTTCATTCAGAACCAAAGAAGCAAAGTGAGGTTAAAAGTTTATGGGGGGAGACAAATACAGGTCTGACTCATTTCTACTTCTTTTTTCATGCTTGTGAATTTTAATCAGCAGATTTAATGTGTAAATTAATTTTCAGCACTTCAGCCCTGTTCTATCACAGGTGACATTTCTTTTTAAATTTATTTACTTTAAAAAAAATGTTCCAGTCATGATGCGATCACTGAAAGTACTGATGCACAACTAACCTTGACTTCTCTGTTAATGTAGTTTGCGTTGGCATCCATGAGGTTGAGAACAAAGAGCTCTACAGATTCACTGAGGTGTCTGCACTCCAGTGTGGAAAAGTCCAGAAACACATGGACCGGTACCTAAAAAATATAATAAAGGAAAGGGAACAATTATGTTGCATTTCATTCACCCACAATTCAATCATAGCACTTCTGTTCTATCCTGAAAAAAAAGCCTTCCTAATATTAACAAATACTGATCGTGTCAACAAATGCCATAACTACTATAAATACTTATAGGTACTCTAAATACTTACCCATAAATACTATTACCCAGTATGGCACAGAACAGGCATTTATGCTTTGAAAATGTCACATAAACGCCACTTTACCAGGTACATCCGGCAAGTACCAGGTTGGACCCATTTTTCTTTACTGGCATGCATTGTGGTCTTCTGCTGCTGTAGCCCATTAACATGTTATGTATTCAGAACAAGTAATTTTTTGAAGTACAGTCACCTTCCCATCAGCTGACCTCCAGCATCAATGAGGCATTTGCACCCAGAGAACTGCTGCTCACTGGATATTTTCTCTTATTAGGACTAGGGATTCTCTAGAAACCCTAGTGATGGTTATGTGGGAAAATCCCACCAGATCAGCAGTTTCTGTCTGTCACCAACAACCATGCCACATTCATTTAAATCACCTGTCTTCCCCATTCTGATGCTCAGTTTGAACTTCAGCAGGTCGTCTCCACCGTGTCTACATGCCTAAATGCAACACGAAGCTGCCATGTGATTCGCTGATTAAATATTTGCCTTCATAAGCACTTAAAACTAAAAATAAAGTGGCTGGTAAGTATATAAGCTCTAATCTTGTGTGAATCTCACTCATTTACTGGCTCTGAAATTGGCACTCAGTCACCAAACTTTTAAGAAGAAATGTGAGAACCTCTGCCATAAACACGTGTAAGTAAGCTTCAGGCAGAAGATTAAAAAAGGAGCTCTTGTTGAATCTTTCTTATTATTTCTTAAAAGAAGAAAAACACTGCTTCTGCTAAAGGTACAGTTTTATTTTAAAATTTAATAGCAGGCTAAGATTAAAAAGAATAAAGGAACAGCTAAATTGACTCACTGTTGTTGGTCTCAAAAATTAGTTTTTAACCACACAATGTTATTTTCAGCAGGGACCTCACTCCCTCACGGGTTAGCTCAAAAACACATCTTCCACCTCATCCAGACGGGCCGCAGCAGACCTAAAAACCTGCCAGAAAGTGGCAGCACAGAAACTGCCATAGTTTCCTTGACTACAGAACAAAAGAAGCTTTTCTCCTCCCTGTCGCAGTTGTGTAGACCTCAGAGCCCGCTGTTTGATGTGCCTGATGTAATGTGCACTGATGTATTCAGGTAGGAATGTCTTAGGGCCAAGCTATGTGCTGTGTCTTGTGTGACAGTTGTGTTAGGAAGTGCCCTCCGCCGAGGGCTTCAAAGACAACATCTGTTAAAACAAACGACCGTCCCGAGAGAGGCCTCCAAAATTAGAGCGCAAACATCATGCTAGGGAAAGAAAAAAATATTTCCAGACCAAATAAAGAAGAAGAAATTCAAAGGAAATTCACAGCTTGTTTCACGCAGAGGCACACTTCAAAAGAGGAGCACAGAAAACAAAGTCCTGGACCTTGGTATTCCAAATGAAGTACTTGTGTGTTTTCTACCAATCCGCCTGATTATCTCTGGCACGTCACATTCGATCGGAGATATTTTTTCTTATACTTTAATAACACCGCACCACGTGTCAGTCCTATTTAAAATAACCCTTTTGTACGATCTTTGTAAATGATGCGGGCTTACAAACATGGCATACTGTATGCGAAAACTGTCAATATTGACTGTTATTGCATCATGAACATGAGACAGAATATCAGATACAAGCAGCCAGAGAAGTACAAAAGCAAAGTAAAAACTGTTTTATGAAAACTGAAAAAGTCTTGGCTTTACAATCTGGTTTGATTATGATTCCCTGTAATTTAGCCCAGATTTGACCTAATTTAAAACCACTATAGATCGTAAGAAGACGCTTTGTAGCTGAAATTATTAAGCTGTTATAAGTAAAACAACTCATGTCATCCTCCTGTTTAGAAATTAAGTCTTGAAAAATTTTTGTGCCATCCACACTGAGAAGAATATAAGTCGCTTAATTTAAAATGCTAATATACACAAGGAATCTGGTCTGCTTAAGCATGAATGAAGAAATAATACAAAAACAAAAGTTTTGGAGCATGTTTGAGTACTGATGGAAATGGTGGGGGGGTTTTCCAAGAAGGAACAAATATGGGCCTCCAGCTCGCACTGGAGCGGTTCGCAGCCGAGTGTGAAGCAGCGGGAATGAGGATCAGCACCTCCAAATCTGAGGCCATGGTTCTCAGCCGGAAAAGGGTGGAGTGCCCACTCCGGGTCGGGGATGAGGTCCTGCCCCAAGTGGAGGAGTTCAAGTATCTCGGGGTCTTGTTCGCGAGTGATGGGAGAAGGGAGCCGGAGATCGACAGACGGATTGGGGCTGCAGCTGCAGTAATGCAGACGCTGCACCGGTCCGTCGTGGTGAAGAGGGAGCTGAGTGTAAAAGCGAAGCTCTCAATTTACCGGTCGATCTACGTCCCTACCCTCACCTATGGCCACGAGCTGTGGGTAGTGACCGAAAGGACGAGATCGCGGATACAAGCGGCGGAAATGAGCTTCCTCCGAAGGGTGGCTGGCATCTCCCTTAGAGATAGGGTGAGAAGTTCGGCCATCCGGGAGGGGCTCAGAGTAGAGCCGCTGCTGCTCCACATCGAAAGGAGCCAGTTGAGGTGGTTTGGGCATCTGGTAAGGATGCCCCCTGGGCGCCTCCTGGGTGAGGTGTTCCAGGCATGTCCCACCGGGAGGAGGCCCTGGGGCAGACCCAGGACACGCTGGAGAGATTATATCTCTCGGCTGGCCTGGGAACGCCTTGGTGTTCCCCCGGATGAGCTGGAGGAGGTGGCTGGGGAGAGGGAGGTCTGGGCCTCTTTGCTTAGGCTGCTGCCCCCGCGACCCGGCCCCGGATAAAGCGGATGAAGATGGATGGATGGAACAAATATGGTTATGGAATAACGGACCAATTCTTCATGGAATAAATACTGGCTTGAGAACTAGTGACTGTGGCAGTCATCTGAGTACAGTGAACTCATTGTGATATTCAAGAAACCAGTTTGGGATGATTTGATCTTTGTGAAGAGGGTGGACATGGTCAGCAACAATACTCCTGTGAGCCTGTGCAAACTGTAGCTTCAGTGTCGTTATTAGCTGACATGTCTCCTCACTGGCGCTCTTCTGCATACCTTGGAAGGTATAAAAGTTTTAAATAATTATATACAAGTAATCTCTGTAAGCTAAAAGCTAAAGCTTCAGACTGTCCTAAATTTTTCTTCTATTACTGGGTCTGGCTGGTGTCAGCAAGAGGGGATTTCCTTATATGGTCATTCTCAGGCAAAACCAGAGGTATCAGGCTAAGCGTAGCATGCACACCTGCTCCATCTGACTCAGAAGGTCTAGCCATACGTTGCAGGTTGCAAATGTTTTGGTGGCTAATTAAATTTTTTTTTAAAAAAGCAAGTCAAATCTACTTTTCAAATAACAGTCGATACTGGTTGCCAGTGGGTTTGTCCTTTCACAGGTAATCCTAATTTTTATCAAACTGTGTTTTTTTTTCCTGTGGATGTTCACAATGTCCATATTCCAGATTGGATTCAATGTACAGATGGATCTGAGACACTGCCATTTTTTTATTTTATTTTTTTAAACAACCTCCACACCGGCAAGTGGAAAAGATGATGCACACAAGCACAAGCCAGCTGGAGGCAAATCAAAGAAAGTGGTTTTAGGGAAGGTGGTTTTAAAAAGACAAAAGCTGAAACTGAGTCTGTGCAAAGGTGAATGAACTGAAGGCTGGCATCAACACCCAGTGTAAGGTAAATAAGGATTTTTTTTTTTTTACCTAAAAAACACTCTAAACTAAATGGAAATAAGTATAATTTTCACCCACAGTACATGGAAATTATGGTAAATTGTCTGGTACTTACATAGCGCCATTCTACTCAACACTCAAAGCACCTTCTATTACTTATTATTACACAATCATAGTGCTTTTATGTCCCCCAAGCCCTTTTTCTAACATTCACACAAAACTCCAGGTTCAGAAGCTTGCCCAAGGATACTTCAGCACATGGACTACAGAGCCAGATATTGATCCACTGACCTTCTGACTCTGACCTGACCACAGCTGTCCCGAACGATGGAGCTACAAACTTTAACCGGGGCACTTTTGTTTGATTCTGATCAAACAGTTGTTTGAACTTTGCACTACTACATGGTGCTCTGTACACAGCTTAGAAATCCATGTTAAAGGTGACACACACACACACACACACACACGCACACACACACAGAGTCATTTACATGCAAAATAAAATACCATAATAAAGTGTTCTGGTAGATTTTGCAGTCATACTTACAGTGAACTGGTTGATGAAAGGAGCAATATTGAATCCAAGTGTGGGCTCCTGACCCTGGACAGCGCTTTCCAGTAGCAAAGTCTCAGACTCCACCAGCATACCATACACCACAATCTTTCCTGGGAAAATACGTCCTCCTTCCTCCAGCAGACATCTGGGATAATTGATAGAAATGAAGCTGACACGTCTAAAAGCAAAGCTCTAAAAACTGAATCAAAACATGCAAAAGCAAAATACTTTATCAGTTGCACACTCCTACCTGGCCAGTGACGCTTTCTCCATCAGCTTCTGCCGTATGAGGCCACAGGTTTCTACACAGTCCAGGATGATGGCACTCCACAACTTCTCCCTGGAAGGCCTTTGCAGCATCCCCTGCTCATCCTCCGTGTTGTTTAGCCAGAACTCCAAATGCTGTTCCGAGACATTATTGGAGCGAGCCAGTCTCTTAAGCACTTCCTGTTGCCTCTTCTTTTCCACCGAGCTGAAGGCTTTCACGTGACCCTGGCTGGCAGCGATTAGGGAGAGCAGAGAGAAGCCTTCCGACACGTCCAGCACATAAAACGGGCTCGCGCAGCGTGTGGCCACAGCGGGGCCGGGCTGAAAAGCGGACCCTCGCTCTTGGTTTTGGCACTTAACCTTCAGCTGGGAGATGAGTTTGGCTAACGCAGTGCAAAAACTCTGATGGTAATCCTGATTGTTCAGGAGCGCCATTTCCGAACATTCCAGCATGCAGAAGTCTCTCGCTTGACTCTGATCAGTCTGAAGACATGCTAATGCACTGCACAGTTCTGCCTCTGGGTTTGGGTTTGCAACGGGATACTGAGAATCCATCAGTTTGTCTAAACTGATTTTATGGCCGTCTCTCAGCACAGCAACACTGCAGAGCCTCAGGTAGGCATCTCGGCAGGAGACTTCAACAATCAGCTCATCTCGTGGCTTCAGGACAAAACCTGAGACAAAAAAAATTCAATGAAGGAAAATGATCAACTTGATGACAAACAATTAGCTTCTGATTGATGCAATACTCAAGAGATAAAATTATACTGAAATATCAATGTAACCATTAGGCCTTACTAAAGATGCCTGTTTTTGATCATTTTTATTGGTTCGTGTTTGTGTATGGCTTCTCAAACGACCATGAACACCCCTGTGTACCAAAGTATTCTAAAGTAAATATAAGGTCATCTGTCTGTCATTCATTTACAATAATGAGAGACACTGATAAAGTCATACACAAAATGATCACTCCAAGTTCATGCTGTTGAAGCTGCTTCTACAAGCTACTGAATCATTTTTATTTATTTACATTTTATTAAATAAATAGCACCACGTTTTGTTTTTGTAACACTCTGATTCGAACTAAAAAAGGATCTATTTTCTGACTGCATACTATTCAGTACTTGCATCCTTCCAGATAAGGAAACGTCTGCTTTTACATGCTTTGTCTATTCCTTCTCAATCTTTTTGTGTTAGCAACGAACGTCACTTGTGTCAAATCCATTATTTTAAAATAAGTACACATAAACATGATTTATAGACACAGTAAAAAAAAATATATAGTTAAAAACATCTTAAAAATATACTGAACACTATTTAGATGGCTGCTGAAATGTGAGAAATGGGCACGCAGGATGGAAAACAAAAAGAGCACAGAGGAGACGAAAGGAACCCAGCAGAGAAATTATAATTCAAGGGACCAGGCAGCGAGAGGATTCCTACAGGAATAACATCTGCTCGTGTCTTCGCGTCAACACGCGGCTCGTCACAGGCGTTTGAGGAAAATGCATATTTATTGCCTATAAGAATTTCATGAACACTAAAGAGTGTCACAGGCGATCAGGGCGCACGTGTCACGGCAGCGGGGAAACGGATGTTGGCGATCACCGGGAAAGGTGGCAGCACCCTTGAGGCTGCCTTCGCCAATTAGCGCTGCAGTGAAATGCTGTAGAGGCCTGTCTCAAAGATGATGTACTGCGATGCCAACCGGAACATGTCACCTAATGTCGGAGGCTATTAAGTTCACGCTGGCCTGGGATGGTAGCAAAGTAAAGAGTACGCAGTGCCCTTAGGTACATTTGCCAAAGTTAATTTAAAGCTCAGAAAGCAATTAAAACTTTTTAAAAGTCTTGACAGTTTTAATGTTTCATAGTATCCATTTTATGCTACTTTAATAGCCTTACTGTGAGCCTTAAAAATACAGAGACGTGTGCTATTTTTATTTGAGCCGATACCATATTTCTTAAATGGGTCTTACAATTTCACTAAATGTGATTTTTACAGTGTCACTAAATTACATGTTGTAGTGGAAAATTCCCAGAAAATAACAACACAGAAATTATTATTAGCAGCTAAAATGCTTCTTAAAGTAATCCACACATTATTAAACAGAGAAGACTTTAACACACACTGCCCTCATCTGACGTAACACAGAAATGCAAGATAAACGAGAAGCAAACACAAGCAGATCAGATGTTTCATTTAAACATGTTCAATTCATGAGAATGAAGAAGTGGACTGGTTATGTGCTTAAAATTTACCTTAAGACAAGGCTAACAAAAGTAATGTATGTAAACTACAATAAGTGTCCACCTATCTTACCCTTGGCACTGTGGAAGGGGTAGATGGCTTGTTCCCAGCAAGTGTCCTCCTGGGGTCCAGTAGACAGACTGTTCTCCTCATCCAGGTGGAGCTGGAACCACACTGCCAAAGCATCCAGCTCTCCCTGCTGAATGACAGGCAGCCGGATCTCTTGAACCTCCCTGGAGCTCAGACCTTCCAGCTCCTACAGGTTACAAAACAAGTCACACTTAAAGCGGAAGCAACACATCTGTGAAGGAGCTAAAATCAAAACTCAATTCAAGCTTATACTCGGAAGGGCTGATAAATTTGACAGATGTTGCTGCTTTTAAAGTAATTCAAAGACAATCTGCTTGTTAGACTGAACAATAAGCAGATGTTGTTCGGCACTTTCAGAAATTTCAAGTCTCCAAGACCATTACCACTGTTTTGCTATTAAATCTCTCCTCTCATGCTGCTGGCACGCACTGAGAGTTGCAGTGAGGCGGTTACAGATTATGACATAAAGCGGGTTGTCTGCTAATCGGATGGTCAGTGGTTCAATAACTGGTTCCTCTAATCTCTAATCATGTGTGTATGTGTACGCTAGACAAAGGCATTTAAGAATTTAATAAAGCACTGATATGAATGGACGAATGAGGCTTGTAGTAATGAGCACTTTCTCCTCAAATTGAGTAGAAAAGCACTACATTAGTACCAGTCCGTTTTCATCTATCGCAAAGAGCAGTGTAGTATGCAATACAGCAAACATCATCTGAGATGTTTCAATTCCACCTTAAAATAACAATATTTACTTTAGTGCAAGCATGCCAGGGGATATGTTAAAATAGTTCAAAATTTGAATGCTAACACTAGAAAAATACATTTCCAAGTTGCACTCATATCTATGAAAAGGTGGATTTGAAAGGGAATTAGCAGAGTTCCCTCTAGTGGATAAACTCTGCAACATCAACACTCAAACACAGCTGAAGAGTGTTCCTCCCATCGCTTCTTATTTTTTTTTAATGTAATTTATCAGCCAATATAAATACCAATAACAATCTATCAGCCAATCTATCACCCTATGGATATATCGGTCCGGTTCTACACATAATAATCGTAATCTCAAACGCAAGAGGTTCTTAAAGGAACACCTTCCAAATGTTAAAGAACAAAGTGCAGCTGGAAAAGTTTCACTTTCTATAGTTTTCAAGACACCAGCTGCACGTTTCAGCATAAATCTAAGTATCACTTATCTGCTAAAGTGGCAGCGTTTCATCGAGGCGACAGCCCACTTACTACACGTGTATGAATAAATATCCTTTGCCTGCAACGAGGTCAGATAATTCTTTTCTCATTATTAAATTATTCTGGTCATTGCTATGGCAGACAAAGGACACGCAAAAGTAAAGTCAAAACAAACTAATATCATACTGGCTATTTCTGAATATTCGTCAGCCCTCATCACCTGCACGTTGTTGAAATCTATGTTGAGGGCTGTGAATGGCTCTGTGAGAGGTTTATATCCTCCTGGCAGTCTGCTGAGTCTTTCTGTAGTGTACGGCTCCATGGAGTCGTCTGGTTCGGAGCTGCAGCTCACTGGGCTGTGGAGCTCTCCAGCTGCAGCCATGGAGAGACAGCCCACCTTTGTCACACACAGCCTGCATAACAAGAAAAAAAAGACACGCAGTCAGCTGATTGATGCAGACAGCTAGTGAACACAAGTGTTCTTTTTAAGGTCGCTCGAGGAGAAGTAGCCTATACGCTGGAACACAAATGGACTCCCGGGTCTACCTGTGATGCCGGCGGATCTCGCTGCACTCGACAGCCATACCAAAGACAGTGGCTCCTGCGGGGATGACCCGTCCTGTGGCAGACTGCTCCCCAAATTCATTCTCACCCCTCTGTGGGGAAAAGGCATATTTGTGGCTAATGCTACTAAGCATTTAATCCTATTAATATTGTTAACACTTCACATGAAAGTCGACTGGATACATTTGGCTTTAACAGCAGGGTAAAACTACTTGTAAGTTACTGGATGTGCTGAACTGTCACATCTCACACTGTAAACTCTGATTTTGCATGTGTTATTCTGACACTTAACAGGCCGCTCTTTGGCTATACATTAACAGATGCTTGTGCTGACACCGTGTTACCACCCAGGCCAGTGTTGCCCACATGTAGCTTTTTCTGTGCTTTTGTCATAGGCGGATCCTGCTCTGTAGTTCCTCTTACTCTGCCAACCAATTGGCAAGCTCGACCTGCTTTTGTTGCCTTATTTAAGCACTTCAGGTCAATACCAGGTGACTAGAATTGCATTTTTTGCAGCCCACCGCTGCACCTTTTGGTCTACGCCACTGACAAACTTCTTAACTGATTCAGGCTGAGCATGCCACAAGCATGCAATAAGTGCAGTTTATCTGCATTTCTGAGGTATTTCTTTTACTGGCTGCGGGCTGGGTCAGGCTGAGCTCTCTCATTCACACAGATACACACACAAACACATAAACACCACAGCGAGATGTTTCAAATGGTCACTTCTTAGACATAGTTATATCTTGAGTGTTGCTTTCATTTTACTTTTATTACTGAATAAGTCACTGTTACTTTGTTAGCCCGCTTCTGTCTTTTTATTCCTTTCGCAGATTTGACCGGTCCTCTCCTACTTGCAGTTTTATTGCACCTTTTGTTTTTTGCAAAGCAATAAATAACTTTGCTAAACCAACAACAACTGGTTTTATGCCTGTACCCTACAAACTGGTAACGCTGAGTTGTGACACAGAGATTACGTCAGAACTTCTTTTTTTGGGCTAAAACACGCGATCGCTGTCTTGATGCTTGTCCCATCAGTTCAATAGGAAGTGTTACTCACAAGAAGACTTTTGAAACCTTTTCTATGTCTGTTTTCACCTACAGTGGGGCAAAAAAGTATTTAGTCAGCCACCGATTGTGCAAGTTCCCCCACTTAAAATGATGACAGAGGTCAGTAATTTGCACCAGAGGTACACTTCAACTGTGAGAGACAGAATGTGAAAAAAAAAAAATCCATGAATTCACATGGTAGGATTTGTAAAGAATTTATTCGTAAATCAGGGTGGAAAATAAGTATTTGGTCAATAACAAAAATACAACTCAATACTTTGTAACATAACCTTTGTTGGCAATAACAGAGGTCAAACGTTTACTATAGGTCTTTACCAGGTTTGCACACACAGTAGCTGGTATTTTGGCCCATTCCTCCATGCAGATCTTCTCAAGAGCAGTGATGTTTTGGGGCTGTCGCCGAGCAACACGGACTTTCAACTCCCGCCACAGATTTTCTATGGGGTTGAGGTCTGGAGACTGGCTAGGCCACTCCAGGACTTTCAAATGCTTCTTACGGAGCCACTCCTTTGTTGCCCGGGCGGTGTGTTTTGGATCATTGTCATGTTGGAAGACCCAGCCTCGTTTCATCTTCAAAGTTCTCACTGATGGAAGGAGGTTTTGGCTCAAAATCTCACGATACTTGGCCCCATTCATTCTGTCCTTAACACGGATCAGTCGTCCTGTCCCCTTGGCAGAAAAACAGCCCCATAGCATGATGTTTCCACCCCCATGCTTCACAGTAGGTATGGTGTTCTTGGGATGCAACTCAGTATTCTTCTTCCTCCAAACACGACGAGTTGAGTTTATACCAAAAAGTTCTACTTTGGTTTCATCTGACCACATGACATTCTCCCAATCCTCTGCTGTATCATCCATGTGCTCTCTGGCAAACTTCAGACGGGCCTGGACATGCACTGGCTTCAGCAGCGGAACACGTCTGGCACTGCGGGATTTGATTCCCTGCCGTTGTAGTGTGTTACTGATGGTGACCTTTGTTACTTTGGTCCCAGCTCTCTGCAGGTCATTCACCAGGTCCCCCCGTGTGGTTCTGGGATCTTTGCTCACCGTTCTCATGATCATTTTGACCCCACGGGATGAGATCTTGCGTGGAGCCCCAGATCGAGGGAGATTATCAGTGGTCTTGTATGTCTTCCATTTTCTGATGATTGCTCCCACAGTTGATTTTTTCACACCAAGCTGCTTGCCTATTGTAGATTCACTCTTCCCAGTCTGGTGCAGGTCTACAATTCTTTTCCTGGTGTCCTTCGAAAGCTCTTTGGTCTTGGCCATGGCGGAGTTTGGAGTCTGACTGGTTGAGGCTGTGGACAGGTGTCTTTTATACAGATGATGAGGTCAAACAGGTGCCATTCATACAGGTAACGAGTGGGGGACAGAAAAGCTTCTTACAGAAGACTTTACAGGTCTGTGAGAGCCAGGGATTTTCCTTGTTTGAGGTGACCAAATACTTATTTTCCACCCTGATTTACGAATAAATTCTTTACAAATCCTACCATGTGAATTCATGGATTTTTTTTTCACATTCTGTCTCTCACAGTTGAAGTGTACCTCTGGTGCAAATTACTGACCTCTGTCATCATTTTAAGTGGGGGAACTTGCACAATCGGTGGCTGACTAAATACTTTTTTGCCCCACTGTACCTACATATGTCTTCTGAATTTATGTGATTTTTTCAAATTAATTACATTCGTTTTATCCACATGGCTCATGTGCAAAACTGTCTAAACTTTTTATTTATTTATGTGGGATTTTTGAGCTACAAACATTGCTTCTTTCGTACATTCAATCGTTATTTTTTAAATCTGATCTCAGACCAAAGCCCCAACCATGGTTCAGTTTGTTTTGTTGTGTAAGATAAGTATTAACTTTAAGTACTGAGCGCTCAAATGTGTGTGTTTTTTCAAATAATCTATTAAAGTACTTCACTTGAACATTGGAGAAACTGAACTTCACCCAAACCCAGTGTCATCCCTTTGTAAGTGCACGAATGCATTAATGATTGCAGCTAGACATCTGCAGTTTATTTAATAGTTTATGAAGGACTGCCGTGTTTACAGACTCATCTTTGTGTTTAATGATTAGGAGTTACCTTGGGCGGCAGCAGTAGGTGGTGCCAAGCATGAATCAGACTCTCTATGATGCCCTCTCCAAACAATCCTGCATCTACTGTCTCTGTCACCACCAGTGATACCCTTTGCAGGAAGAATAAAAGCATTTATGGAAAAACCTTATTTTTTAAAAGACTTCATAAAACAAGGATCATTACACCACTACACACTGAGACTGTCTAAACTACAACACCTGGAGGGTGATTAAAAAGTATTTGAGGTACAAAGTGCACCTGTGCGGTATGTCCTTTGGCACTTCCATCTCCAGGGACTTCATATGGAGGATCTTGATGCTGCCGTCCATTCCATTAGCACTCACCACCTCACAGGCCAGCTCATACATGGTCTTTGACAGCTCACAGGCATACACCTCAGCAGCCCCTGCCTTCTTAGCACACATACTTCACAGAGAGAAACAGGAAATCAGGACAAGAATTCACCTTTGAAGCCACAATAAGAAGCATAAATCCGCCACTAACTCTGGAGTTTGTATCAAAGAGTCAAAATTTAACTTTCAAATCACACTGGATAACTTAAGCAAATGAAAAGGTTTCAAATTCTAATGGAAAATGTCTCACCCGAGGATTCCAGTGCCAGTACCTATGTCAAGTACAGTGTTGCAGCCCTTCTGAACAGCCTTCTGAATGGCTTGCTGGTACTTCTGGTTTCTCCCGTGGTCATTGAGCATGAAGAAATGCCAGCGCTCCACCAGCCAGTTGGCCACACGGTAGAAGTTCTCTCTGGCCTCTGGGTAGTCTGGTCTCATCTTTAGAGCTTTGTGAAAATAACCTGCAGCTTCATCTCTAAATCCCATTCTGGATGGTAAAGGGGGGGGAAAAAAGCATAAAAATATAATTTACTGAGAGAATGTAAAATGCTACAGAACTAAGAAACACAAGTGCTTAAAACACAAATCCTATAGTATAATATACTACAAGCAAACTAATATAATAGAATTTTTTTTAATCCATCCATTTTCTTCCACTTATTCGGGTCCAGGTTGTGAGGTCAGCAGTCTAAGCACAGATATCCAGATCTCACTCTCCTCCACTACCTTCTCCAGCTTTTCAGGGTGGGACGCTAAGGCATTCCCAAGCCAGCCCAGAGATGTAATCTCTCCCATGGGTCTGCCCTGAGGCCACTTCCTGGTAGGGCACACCCAACACACCTCACCTAAGAGGCACCCAGGAGGCATCCTGAACCACTGAGCTGGTTAATTTAGATGTTTAGCAGCAGCAGCTCTACTCTAGCCTGCTCCCAAATGACAGAGCTCATCACCTTAGCTCTAAAAGAGCTAGACCGCTACCCTGAGGAATGACTAAACTCATTTCTGCCATCAGTATCTGCGATCTTGTTCTTTTACACACACACACACACACACACACATATATATGTGTGTATATATATATATATATATATATATATATATATATATATATATATATATACACACACACATATATACATAAATGTATATACACATATATACATACACATATATATATATATACATACACTCACTGTATCTGTGAGTTTGCAGAGTAGAGTACCTGAACAGGTGTTCGCCCATGCTGTTTAGGATCACCTCGTCATCAGGGAAAAGTTCCAGAGCTTGTTCATAGCAATCAAAAAGGTACTGAATGCGGCCCAGAGAGTCCAGTTCTTCTGCCCATTTGAAGAGAGTGAACCTGAAAGACTCCTAAAGAGAGAGAGAGATTTCAATGAATATCTTTGGATTTATTTATTTATTGATAAGATCATTGCTGTTAGGCCCAGTAATCATCTCTTCCTCTTTTTTATAGCCTTTAAAGGGAAAAGTTAAACCATTCTCTAACTCTTCGGTTGTAATATGATCCTCTTCACTGATAAAGGCAGCTGAGCGTTTCCCCTTCTGTAGTAGCTATGGTTTCTTACTTGCCCACAGGCTGTATCCCTTTGTATTTTAAGCATGCTCCCTTCCAGCTCACTTTTCAGAGAAACCTAACTTAGAACCTCCTGTGCTCAGGAACTATGCATCTATATCCAAACTCACTTATTTGTCAAACATTTTGTACGCATTAAAGAAGCACAGTATAAAAACAAGCTCCTGTTTGGGTTTCACCAAAGGATCTCAACTCAGACTGCAGTTCTAAAGCTTCAAATCGTCTTTGAATGACATCAGTTCTGTGACACTGTAGATCATTATATCCATAGAGGTCATGTGACTAGGTCAGTACTTCTGGCACACCATTAGATTAGAGCTTATCCCTTAATCAAAAGTTTCACCATCTCTGTAACAGTCCTCCAGGTCTAATTTCCACTGCAGTCTTCTGGGGCTTGTGTAGGGTTTGGTTCTAGCACCCCTATTACTCTCTAAGTGCTCGCTGCTAAAGCATAAATACCATTTATCCACAGATCATATTCAGATTTTTTTCTCTGAAATACATCTGCCTTTTGTTATCTGAAACCAGATTTTGCTAAATTTCAGTGCTCAGTGCTCCTCAAGGATCAGTCCTAGTCTTTATCTATTGTCTTTGATAAATCTAATTAGTCTTTGTCACTGACACCCATATTTTGTTTTGTTCGACTTCAAGGAGATGACCTGTGATGTGCTTTAACATTACATAAAACTGATGACTTACTAGACCACGCAGATGGTTTCACATCACACTTCTATTTATGTCTCTTCGCTGGCTCTCTGCTCAGCATCAAATTTCTCATTCTTACGTGCAACATGTGCACGTAAATTCCTTCATCTTCACTTCACTCACTCACTGTCTGTCCCAGTGACACCATACTTTCCAAGTCTGGTTGTATGCACTGATTGGGGTATTTTAATTCAGGTTTTTTTTACACTTTTTTCTTTTGTTTTTCTTTCATATTGCTTTTAATAACTGTGAGTTTTTGGTGATCCTCATTTCAGAAAAGCAGTGTATCAGGAAATCCTGCTCGCTTGCTGTAAAATTTGACCTCTGCGTGTATAATTGTGACTGGTTATCTGTGGACAGCGTTTGGCACCGAGTGCTGACGGACTGGTTTGCAGCATAGTGTAAACAGTAATTACCCTTGCAAAGTCCTTAAACACAGGTGCGAGGTTGAGCACCAGGAGGTAGTGTGCAAACGCAGTTCCATAATCTTGGTTGAACAAGCACTGCTGGGCACTTTCTAGAGAACTGGAGACCAGCTCGTTCCTGGCAGGATCGGCTCGACGGCGCCTTCGAGTCCTCCTGCTGTGCTTCTGCCGTGTGCTGGTGTTAGGCATCCCTCAAATTAAGAGCAATAAATGGAAATTCTTTAAGAAAGATAATCATGATGCCATATGTACAATCTGAAGCCACTTTCAAGCCACCCCGCCCAAAGCACTACACCCAGAAAAGAAAAACAAAAACAAAGGAGCTTTTCTATGTCGTGAAATAGAAGATAAATGCAGAAGATAAATACTGCATAAAAAACACAAATTAAAATGCTATATATTTAATCAGCCATATGAAAAAGAAAGCTTTAACAGAACTCTATGCAATCCTGTAAAAAAATTTCTGCATCTTTACAATTTTTGCAGGAATTAAGAGCATAAGTAGCAGCCAGGTACAGCTAACTAAATACATTTGATTAACTGATCATCAGCAAGTGTGAGCGCCTCTATGAAAGCAGAGGTGTTGGCAGTGTGCTGGTCTGGAGCATTCAGGTGTGTGTTAATACAGTGCCAGGGAAGAAAAGTGTCAACAATGAGCTCAGAGAAGCAACTGTTGGTGCCTATCAGTCTGGGAAGGATTACAAAGCCATTTCCAAACAATTTGAAGTCAATCCTTCTACAGTGAGAGAGATTATTTGCAAGTGGAAGACATTAAAGACAGACGCCAGTCTTCCCAGTAAGATTTCACCCCTTCATAGAAGGGGTGGGGTGTGTGTGGGTGTGTGTGTGTGTGGGGGGGGGGGGGGGGGGGGGGGGGGCGGGGGGGGGGGGCACGCAGACTCTACAGGCCTCAGTTAGCATGTTAAAGTTCATAAAAGTGTAAGTGCAATTTGGAAAAAGCTTTAACAAGTGTGGCTTTTTTAGAAATGTTGTCAGGAGAAAGCCTCTTCTATCTAAAAAAGAACAATGCTTAGCTTTGCAAAGATGCTTGTGAACAAACCACAAGACTGATGGAGCAATGTCCTCTGGAAAGACAAGACTAAAGTGTTTGGTGGAAGCCAAACACAGCATATCAATACAAACACCTCAAACCAACTGTCAAGCATGGTGGTGGAAGGGTGAAAAATTGGGTTTGATTTGCAGCCACAAGGCCCCAGTACAGTGAGTCACTGAGTCAACCATGCACTCCATATACCACAGCATTCTACACCATAATGTAAGGACATTAATCCAGCTGCTAAGGCTTGGTGCAATGTGGGTCATGGAACAGGACAATGATGCCAAGCACAGCAGCAAGTCTACAACAGAAAAAGAATCAAGTCGTTGCTATTTCAATCAAAGCCCAGATTTCAAGCCGGTGTTGTGCCAAAAACTGATTTTCGGTATTTGCCAAAAACTGATGGCTCGTATTTAAACTGCTATAAGTAACTTGTTGGGCTATAATATGTGAAACATATTCACCTGCTTGCTGCTACTACTGGACATTCACCCAATGTATATACTATATATATATATATATATATATATATATATATAAAATGTTCTTCCTCTACCCCCCCTCTACCCCCCCCCCCCTCTACCCCCCCCCCCCCCCCTCTACCCCCCCATTTTTGCACCTGTCGAGGAGCGTGTCAGGCTACATTTCACTGTGTGTTATACTTGTTTAACTATGCATGTGACAAATAAAGAACCTTGAACCTTGAACATATGTCAGATGCATCCCTCATGGATGACAAAGTCATATTGAGCCACAAACAACATTCGTGTAACAAGGTAGAAGCCGCTATCAGTTTTTGGCAGTGACTTTTACATAACCTTTATTTATGCAGTTAAAAAAAAATCTCATTAACACTAAAAATGTCTTTTGTAAGAGTAAGTTGGCCAAGAGGACAGCAGAAGTGGCAGCAAATATTACAATAGTTCTGTAAAAATATTTTACGTGGGGATAAAGGACCGGATTGGTTATAATGTAAGTACAATAACACAGAGTAGTAAAGATGGTTGAAAAAACAGATATTTTTTTTATTCTACATATAACCCCTTTGTAAACGCTGTTAACCGAAATCTATTTACCAACATACGTAAAGATGCTACACAGAAAAATTACACAGAAACATTTGAAATCAGTTTTTGGCAGGCGGCCAAAGAGAGGTGTGCATAAACGAAAGCCTTCCAACCTCAATGAACTAAGGCAACTTTATAAAGTTCCTCGACAATGCGAGTCTGAATGATACAGAAACCATTACTCCAGGTTATTGCTCCTAAATCCGGGGTGCAGACCTGTGAAAACTTTCTTTAATGATTGTATATCGTACCTTTCATTTAGTCACACTTTTTAGATCTTCATTTTTTTTTCTAGAAATAGGCATGCCAAGTTATCATTATTATTGCCAACATAATATCGGTTTTATAACAGCTATTTAAAAATACTCTTTAACTTGCATCACTAACGTTCACTTACTGTATGCTGGTTTTGTCCACAGGCTGATGTTTAGAAATAAGCTACGGGGATGTTTAAGTGGTGCTGTTAATTTGGCAAACACACAAACGTTAACATTGAATTCACATCCAACACAGTCGTTAGCATGTTTGTTTGACTGTCCGTCTCCCAGCAGCACCCTGAAGATATTCTAAAAGTTGCTAACAAAAATTATCCGCAGAAAATGCACATAATCTCATATTCAGGCTCTGTGTTTGCTGATTCGAACGCTAAATTACATTTCTGCTATAAATCGTGCATCTACCGTTCAACAAGACAAGTGTCCGCGCGCTGAATAGCCCCGAAGGAAACATGTCGCCAACTAGATCAAGGTTCCGAAAGTGCAGCCGTTACACTCGTTTAACTTGATTTGAAATTGTGAAGAGGACAAACGCACTGCAAAAAACGTAATGAATTTTTTAAATCAGTTTATTTGCAGACCGACGTACAAAAAGCGCGATTGCCTCGTACTTTATTCCCGCGGAACTCGTCACGGGCGGATTTTAAGGCAAAATCAAAGACCGTGACAAATCAAGATCATTCCCAGCCAGGAAAATCCCTATGGAAGTTCCCTCTTTGGGTCTTTCTGTAATTTGGCGCTTTTGGTGAATTAACCCAACTGAAACGTTTTCTTTTACAATACGGGGAAAAATATAGTTATTGTTTTAAACAAGAATCGGGTAGTACAGACTTTAGTCAGGGCTGCTATCCAATTATCTATGTGGTTTGGGGTTAGACCACATTGTCTTTTGTGTTTTTTTCAAATGTTGTATTAAACTTACACATTTCCGACCGAAATACAAAGCCTATACAGTACTGTGTAAAAACCACCCCTCATTTCTTCATATTTTGCTGGGTGCAGGAATTTAAAGGACATTCAAAAGTCTTCTTTGGATGTTGGCTGCCCTTTGTTCTGTCAGGATGATCCCAAACCTATTCAATAATATCGAGGTACGGCTCTGGGGAGGCCAGACCATGACCGATAGTGTTCCTGTGTGTTTTTCTATTTAGATGTCTCACAGCATTAGTATGAGAAATGAAGCTGTTGCCAATTAGATGTTTTCCACATGGTATTACATAGTAAATCAAAATCTGACTCTACTTTACTGTGTTCATAATTCCATCAGTTTTTACAGGATCCCCAAAACCACTGGCAGAAATGCAGCCCCAAACCATGACAGAGTCCCCACCGTGTTTTAGCCTAAAGATGCCTCTAGACCTATCCTGACCTTTTCTACACATATTGATGACCTGTTCAAATCTGGATTCATGACTCCATCAGACCTGTTGCTGCTGATCTTCAGTCGAGTCTTTGTGTAATTTAGCATACCTTGGTTCTTCCTTAAGAAAATCTTCTGCCACTGATACCATTTTAGTAAACAGTAAATGGATCAACTAAATGGCCAGATGTCAAGTCTCTGATGGATTTCCCCCCCCCCACTCATTAAGGGCATGGCTTTCATATATTGATCATTTACAATAGCTCTTTTTAAAAAAAAGCCTTCCTCCACGTCTCCTTCTGTCATCCACTTGCACATTTTCTTTTAAATTTTTAATTTAAGGACTTTGGTGCAAAAACACTCTACTCCCAGTCAAGCTGTTTTCTATGGCTGCCCCGAGAACATTTTCTTTTTGTTTGCAATGGGTTGCTAGTAACAAAGATCCTATAGATACAAACTGAAAGTGGTCCTTTGTTATATTTGTGCAGACACAACACCTTTTGATCCCTTGTGTTAGATGTCTTTTATAGACTTGAATGACTCAGGTCACTCTTGAATGGCTTAAAAAATATTTTCTGAAAATGGTCAGCTACAAGGACTGCAGTTAAAAAACTTGAAAAAGCCTGCAGACCTATGGCATAAAACCAGCAAAAAAATAAATCAATAAATAAGAGAAACTGTGTCCCCTTAGAATCAAACTATAAAGAAATTACAGTAAGGATGGCAATCCTTCAATCCTCAGCCCACACAGGACCAGAGGAGAGCTTTGATTTTCCAAAGAAAAACCTGTAAAGTTAGCACCGCCTGATTCTCCAGCGCAAAACAACCTTTTAGCCACGTTATAGTATACTCCTATTCCTTTTAGTTAAATAAAACCTGCAATTACCCCATTGTTCCCACCACAAAACGAAAACAACGGTCATTGGGCACGCGAAGAAACGACGGCGGAAGTATCCTGACTAAGCTATCTGGCGCAAACCTCTGCTGGCAGAAGTTTGCAACACGCACGCAGATGTCAGTAGCGGAGTTTCTCAATCTGTCACTTTAGCTAGGTGGAGTACATTTGATGGAGGAAGGAAAAAATTGGACACAGCACACTCTGACTTTTTGACCACTGGTGTCAACCGACTTCCGATGAATGCTTCAGGCGATATCGTATCTTTATCACTTCTTAACCGTTATACTTGCTAGCCATTCTGGTTTTATTTGACAGCCGTGGAACAACACCCATGAGCCCGTGTCAGAAGTTACCATGCTAAACAACGTTAGCTGCTCCTGCTACTTCTTCACGTAGCTATGCTTTCTCAGCCCGACTCGAAGACTCCTAAAAAACGACCCGTCATTTAACAGCAGCGACTATTTATTTGCTCGAATTGCAAACTGAACCTGGATTTGTTGTGCTTCTTTTTTTTCCGTGTGTGAGTTTTCCGTTGTTTGAAAACGAAGCTATCAATCTGTCACAGCAATGGGACTACACCCGCTGGAATTTAGTGAGTGCTATTTGGACAGCCCGAGCTTCAGGGACAAAATAAAGTCACACGAAGCAGAGCTGGACAAAACTAACAGGTTTATCAAAGAGCTGTACAAAGATGGGAAGAACCTCATCAATGCAACCAAGCGTAAGTTTGACGTTTTTAATATTCAAATGGTGCAAGAAAATCAGTGAGTCGCAGAAAAATTGAGCAGTCAGCATTGATTATGTTATGAGCGAGGCTGTTGAGGTTAATTGAAGCTAGGTGTGAGGAATATAATGGACATGTAGAGGAAAAACGTTTTTAGATCTGGTCTGTCAGTTTGGCTCAATTTGTCAACACTTTGCAGTGCCGGGCTTCAGTGCAAATATTTCCTTAGACTTGGGGATGTGTACATGACTGAGAGTCCACTCCCTTCGCAGAGTGTAACGTTTGTGTTTTAATTCATCAAAGTTTGCTCCAGACATATCGCCCGTGTTTAAAAATAATGCTAATTAAACAAACAGAAAAAAAAAGATAAAAATTAGCGGTGAGACGAATAAAGCTGAGAAATGAGCAAACACACTCGGGGAAAGCACCTGAAATACAAGAGAAGTGAAAAACGAAAGAATAATAAGAAACTGCAGAGCTTGTAGCATCTCTGTTTATGAGGCACTCGTTAGTAGCTGAAGGGTTATTGCAAGACGAGATAATGTGGAGGAAACAACTGTTTGTTTTATTTTATGGGGAAAGTTTTGAGTCGGTGTGAACCAGTGCTCTGGATTTTTTTTAATAACACCTTACACTATTTGTTCAGTCACACACCTCAGCTGGGTTAAAAATGATTACATTATCTCCTTGAACTCTAATCTCATGGGCTGGGCTTGTCTGTAGGTTGCCCTGTGCTTAACGGACTTAAACACTTATAAAACAGACTGCTTTGCCTGGCTGGAAATGCTATGAATCATTTCTAGTTTCTGAAACACTCTATCTGAAAGGTTTAAAATAATACCAATCCTATTTTAGTGAACTTTTTTTTATGCTGATGGGGGCTAAATTCTAACCTCAGGCTTGCTTTATTGTCTGTCTGTGTCTGTGCTGCTGGTTAGTGTCAGGTATGACTTTCATACTTGCTTCAAGAAAAGCCTAAAGTCTCCCAAAGCTCACATTTACTAGTGTGTTTTTTCATGCTGACTACACAGCGCACAAGCACTGCATGAGCAGACTTTGAGGCAAAGGGTTAATATTGTAAAGTATTAGGTGTCACAAACATAAGATTATATGTATATGAGTTTGGTTTAGTGTTTCCTACAGCAACAAAATATTTTGACTGATTTTCAAAACTGGCTCTCTGATTTTGAGCTTAATGTTTCTATTTATGTCCTAAGCTTTTTTACTGGAAGGTCAAGGTGTGTGCTATGTGAGATATTTAAGTTTTCTTGCATGTGCATGAAAACTGTACTCTTGATGCAAACAGTTTGTGGTGTTAAAGTTACCTTTGCATCTCGTCTTGAGATTCAGTCTTAGCCTCACTCTAGCTTACAAAAAAAGCCTTTGGCGCTTAAAATATTTTAACCTTTTATGTATTTTTAAATGCGTATGGATTGTCTTTTTATTTTAATTACGTTGCTTTAACATAAAGTTGAGGTGGTGCATTTTTTAAAATCTTTTCTTTTGGTTACAAAGGTGCATATTAACTGGTTGTTATGTGGTGTGTGCTTGTTTGTTCATTAGGTCACTTAAATGTGCTTTAATTAAAAAAATTATGTGTGACTCAAAAATATGTATCACATCAAGTGGTTCATGTTATAGATGTGTATTCTACATGGGCTTAAAATCTGCAGTTCAAAATTTCCCTTTCTTTTCCCCAAGAAATTTAAAAAACTTGAAGATTTACATGCAACAAAACAATTTTCATTTCTTTTTACTTTTTTAAAAATTTTTACTTGAAATTTTTGTGGTTTAGTAATGATCCAAATACGTAAATAGGAACTTTTAGCAAGCTATTAAATGCATACATTAAAGGCACAGAAGTCACCAGATTTTGCTTTCTGACTGGGCGGGCCGCGCCCTATGTGTGGCTGCATTGAGCGTGAGTTTTTCCCCTCACAACTGAGAGGTTTGCTGGACAAGGGCTCCGCACACAATAGTGCATTATTTGCACTTTATGTATCAGAAACTATTCAATAAATTAAATTTTTGGACACAGTTTTGAGAAATATTTGCAGATAGTAAAGTTTCATGTTGGAAAGTCCATTTTTAAAAATGTTTTTCTTGATTGTATCATTACTTGGCTGCTTTTTTGTGCACAGCCGGGATTGTCGGCCTGTTTCTTTGCCTTTTTGAATGTTTCCATGGTCTCATTGGAGCTCTTTGCTACTCTGACCCCCCTCATCATAGTGACTCCCTTGACACTTAAACTTTAAAACTTAGCAGATAAACTTAAATTCTTTCAATCTGAGTAAAGATCTTAGGAGGATAGTTGTGTACCCTCTAAAAGGACATTTTGGCTAAAGTTGTCTAAACATGTTTCATCTATACAGCTGTCACATTGATTGAACATGAAGAAACTGTCCTTATGTTATGTACATTTAATAATGCCTGCTGTAATTTTTGTGACTTTCTCATGCCTTAGGCCAGAGTTATGGTAAACTGTGGACATGTACACGGACCCCTCACTTAGGATTTTTACAATGCTACTTTTCAATCCTCTTGGAAAATGGGTCCATAGCTGGTGCCATTACAGTTGAGGGTGTGCAGATGTCAATACAGTCACATATGCCTCAGACCTTTGCAGATGCTCAAAGTGAAATGTTGGTAGTATTATTATTTTACTTGCACCAACAAAAAATTTGAATAGCCTCCGCAGTGTTGTGGTGACTCACTGGCAGTTGATGTGATGTTGGTGCACTGCTGTGTTGGTATAAACTGGCACAGTGACATAGAGTCTAGTTTCAGTATGGCATGTGGTATCTTGTATTTAGCATCGTATTTGACTGTAGTTTTTTTTTTTGCTTTGATTTAAAGTAGAGTCAGCATGCTAGCATATCACTGCTTTCACTAAGTCTGTGTTGGTGTTTTTAGAAAATGACAAGAAATAGGAAACCCTGGTCATGCTCTCCCAATGGGACTATTGCAAAATCTGTTTCAGGAAGGAAGTGATGGTTATGTTATGTTCTGACATTAATAAAGTTTGCTCAGCCTAATTCACTTGGCCTGTGCTGAAGCCTTTAATGGAAACTATTTTGTCAACAAAACTGTTTTTGGTGTATTTTTATCATTCTAATCAGGAGCCATTTACACTATTTGGTAGTGGCAGCAATGGAGCAATTTAAACATTATAGAGCTACTGCAGCAGATTGTTAGACATGGCTCGATTGCTTTAGATGTTATCTAGACTTAAAGCAGCACTTTTTGATTTCCATTTCTATTTTAGGCTGTTCTTTGTGCTGTGCTGAAGGTTAATTTAAAACAAAGCTAGTCTGTCTGGGGTGGAGTAGGCTTTCTTCTATTGGTGAACAACAGATGATCAAGAAAAAATTAAGCGTCATCAATTTCAATAATTTATCAGTGCCTCAAGTTTGATGGTTGTAGTTCTTTTTTTCTTTTTTGTCTTAAGCAAAATAATATTTTTGTTGTTAGGATAAAAAATTGTAAAGTAATTTTTGGCACTTAGTAGTAGTATTTTAAAAAGGACTCTTACAACTTCCTCAGTCTGTAGAAGTTAAGAGTGAGTACCAGCTAAACAAATGAAGTTGATTAATTAATCATTAGCAAGTGTGAGCGCTATATAAAAGCACAAGTTTTAGAAGCTTGCTTGTTTGGGTATTCAGGTGCGTTAAGACAATATCACAATATTCCCAGGAGTGGACATATCGGCAATTTCTTTTTTTCATCGTTTATGGTCATGGCAAGTCGAGCTGCCCGAGATTCACAGAATTTACAGAAAATGTTCAAGTTTTGTGATTTATATCGTTATCGGGACGATAGATGTCTTATATCGGAATATGAGATTTTGGTCATATCACACAGCCCTACTCTGCAGCATGTTGAATGTTAAAGTTCATGGCAATACAATTAGAAAAACATGAACACATTTGGCTTGTTTGGGAGAGTTGGCTGGAGAAAGTGTTTTCTTAGATTTGCAAAGAGGCATCTGAACAAACCCTAAGACTTCCGGAACAATGTCCTTTAGACAGATGAGACCTAAGTAGAAATGTTTGGCCGTAAGATACAACACAATGTTTGATGGAAACCAAGCACACCATGTCAGTACAAACACCTCATACCAACTGTCAAGCACGGTGGTGGAGGGCTATTGATTTGGGCCTGGGCACCTTGCAGTCACTGAGTTGACTACAAACTCCTCTGTATACCAAAGTATTGCAGAATGAAATGAGGCCATCTGTACGACAGCTAAAGGTTGGTCCAAATTTAGCTGTCAAACAGATGGCCTCGTTTAATTTCAAGGTTGATTTCAAATTGGGCTATGCCAAGCACAACGGTTAATCTGCAACAGAATGGCTGAAAAAGAAGAAAATCAGATTGTTGCAATGGCCAAGTCCTACACCTCAACTTGAATGAAATGGTGTGGTGGGACATTAAGAGAGATGTGTATTTACAAATGTCCACAAACCTTAATGTGCACAGTCTTAAAAGTCTATCTTACAATGATGTAAGAGACTGATAGCCATACAGAAAATGGTTACTTCAAGATATTGTTGCCAAGGATGGTTGTACAAGCTCAACTCATAACATTTAGTTTTAAGTAAACCTCACAATTAATATAGTCCTTTCAGGTTTCTGTCAAACTGTAAGTATGTGTCTGGCTGCTTAGTATAACTGAAAAAATAAAATAAATTATTACAATTAATTGTAATTTAATGGGTTGTCATTGTAATGTCAGAACTGTCAGCTCAATAACTGAAGGTAGTAGAGTTTGGTGGCCTAAAATGGATTGGAAGCTCTATAGATAATTTTCTACAAATATTCTGATTCTTAAAATAGAATAATAGATTTAAAGTCTGTCACCCTGCTCTAAACTTTTGATCCTGTTCATAGCTGGCATAGCTATTTCTTGGGTGATTTGATCAAAGTACATCGGTTTTCAGTGGGCAGTAGAAAAGTCTTAAGATGCTTTCAAAGTGACAAAATCTGTCTTTCCCGCTCCTGATTTCTTTGCAGAGGTCCTTCATGGATCTACATGCCAGTTGATTAGGCAGTCCTTCATTGTAGTCCAGTACACAGGAAACAAATGAATGGCTGAATGCATCCTAAGTGTCTTTACATCTGTACTGTGAAGCTGTCCACTTATTGCAAGACCACCGAAGTTAATGCTGGGTGTGAACAGGGCCTTTCTCTAAGCACAGGGGTATTACAAAGTTTACAGTATTTTGGGCTATACCTAAAGTTTAAGTAAGGTACAGTGTTGTTAATGTACATTCGTAGGGTGGAGCTCAATCACCGTCTAGCTCTGTTTAGGTGGATACACTCTGATAATAGGGTTACGGTCTCATGAGACACTGTGTTTGGTTAGTCTTTTTAGAGAGAATCCTACAAACAATCAGAAGTTTTCTTCTGAGTATGCTTTTTGTAGTTTGCAACTTTGAAGTTAAAAGGGTCACATATCTAGATGCAAGATTGTGTGCTTTTTCTTGATGCGTAGACATGATTTGAGGCCGCTAAGCTGTTTAAAGTGCAGGATAAGATGACCACTATCCGCTGCACAATAAGCTGCAATACTCGACAGTATTGTACAGATGTGTTATTTAGAGGTCTGCAGTGAACACTAACATATTTAATCTTGAATGCAATTTAGGTATAGATTTTTGAGTTTCATGATAATTCTTTTTTCCTTTAGTGTTGTCCTCAGAAGGCTCAGTTGTTTGGGCAGTTCAAAGCACAGTTGTTGTTCTAGAAATCCATTCAGTTCTCAGCCTTTCAGTAACTCCCTTGGCTGCTACAGCTGGGAGGATGTGCCAGTATGGAAAGTCCTTGGTTCTGGGAGGAAACTTTGAAGCGGGGCCTTGGGCCAGAGAGGCATGACATGGAAGTGCCCATTAGAGGAGCAGCATGCAGATGTGCTTCTGTTTCAGAGGGTTTCCTCCACAGGAACTGTGTCCTGTCTGTACCCTCTCAGCTACACGTCACTGTTGTCTTTAGTAAACCTCCTTTGCTCCCCCAGGAGGTTTTGAGTTCTCAGTTTCTGAAGATCTTGTTATTTGGGCGTTTTGTCACTGCTCACTTCTCCACTGCCCCTTGCAAATTGTGTTTTCGTGTTGTAATAATCTGGAAAACTAAAGTTAGACAAAGTTGCAGCAAGATCAGGCCTGTCTCTTCCACAGCTGGACTTGCTCTGGTAAATTGACCAAACAGTTCAGAAAAACAATTCCATAAGTGTAATTTTTTTGTAGTTTCACTTTTGGTTCCACGTTGAAAGCCCAGTGATGTGAAGGTCTCTTTCTGTCTGGCAGATAGGTTTAAGAGTAGCCTGCCATAGTGTGCTTTGGCTCACTGCTCGTCTCTGTAATCACATTACTGATTCTGCCAAAGAGCCACATCACAATCTTTCATTAAAATCGCATTAGCACAAGACGTGAAGTCATGTGGGAGGAACGCTCTTTATCTCTCTCTCTCCAAGGAAGAGGTCTACTATAAACTTGCAGTGTTTCAAGGGCTCCTTTTTTGGTGAGGACACCTTTCACTGCATAATGAAAAAAAAAGCATTTTTGGTGTCTGAGGGGGGGAAGAATACCTCAGACACTGAAATATTGTGATCAGCCTCTTGGCTGTTACTGACAGCGTAGCCTCACCCAGCACACTTGTTTTGAGGTTCAGGGATACGTAAATGAAGTAATGCATGCTTTCTGGTCAGGGAGCTGTGGGAGGGGTCGGGCGAGCTGGCTCTGGGGAGGGCAAAGGTGGAAGGCAAGTAGAGCTGGGATACAGCCTGGAAAAGATGGGAGAGTGGAACAGGAAAGACTGTGGAAAGGCGCGGCACGTAAACACTGTGGGCCTGCATTAGGCAACTCCTGACCTAAGTGGCACATCTGGTAAGACTATAGAAATCATAACAAGCAACTTTCCAACAGATGCCAATAAATTCACTGTGGACTTCTTCTGCAACTGACCTTTGACATGGACTCACATTTTATAGTCTGTTATGGAGAAAACCTTAGCTACTGCAGTCCCAACATGCATGTTAAACTTTCTGCTTTAAAACACTCAGCAAGTTAAAAAGAATATGGGCTAACTGATGTTGATTATCAGTGATGTTAATCTGTAAAGCCCAGTGTAACAGAAAACATGAGGCCATTTTTTATAAAGAGCAGTGGTGAGCGTGCAACCAGTAACTCTACAATCAGTTTCATTAATATTCAACTTGTAAGTGCCAGTATTTTCCAATGGATAGGTTGCTCTGAACAGTTTAATAACATATGTTACAACACAGTGCTTTAAGCAATCAGGCTCCATTAACGAAGCTGTTTGCACTGTAACAACAGACCATTTTGTAGATTAATCAAATATCTTGACAGTACAATGACTCCAAGTTGTTGTTTTTTTTCCTGGTGTTAGATTCATTATTGTCATTGACTTCATTTTTTTTTGCTTTTGTTCTTGTGAATGCCAATTCTTAAAGCATCTGATATTAATACAGTGTTTGAGAAATTAAATGGATTAATCAGTGATTTTTGGTGAAGGACCAGGCAGTTAGGGAACTTAATATTACTATTGTCCACCAGACCTTTGTCTGAAGTGAGTTATATAGCACAGTACAACATCGAAGTTATCAAATATATTTAAAAAAATTTTTTAAAGCTCCCTTTATTGCCGAACTAACAGGAGATCATCAATGTGTGATTTTGGTGATACTTGACTGTGTAAATTGTATATATTTTTGTAGTTTTGGACTTTTTCTGGCGTTTTCCAGTGTTTCACTTTTTACTTGGTCCCAACAAAGTTGATGCACAGCTGGCTCTATAGAGATGAGTGCTTTGTGGCCCAGCTTCCAACTTGTTCACAGTTGGAAGGAGGGTTTGTTTTGTTAACAACAGTTTAGTCATGCTCAAATCAATGGTCCTTATATTTTTTCTCAGACCTTCCTCAGAGGCAAGACTAAACATTATTTATTGTCTTGTGTCTTTAAAGTCTTGCTGTTTGCTATATCTTTGGTGCAATGGCAAGCCTAAAGTTAAAGTGACGAGCTAATGCATACAGCATCTAAATGTTCTGCTTGCACAGTAAGCACACACCCTTGAATAAGGTTGTGGGTTGCCAGGTTGCGCTGACAGATGTGTTGAAATTTTATTTAGTATGTGGGTTGTGTACATACACTGTGTTTCATAGACTGTCTGGTAAGTTGGGTAACATGTATTTCAGTTATTAATTATAAAGCTTGAGGGACATGCAGATTACAGATGTTTCCTGGGAGAAGTGGCAATAGGGTTGATTGGCAGTTATGCATAGTACTTATCACAAGTCTAGCCACACAGCAGCCATCTAGGTAATGCTTAAGCATTATTTTGGGCTGACAATTCAAGACACTAGAAACATGAATAGAGAGAAAGTCAAAACTCTGATTCAGTGAGACTGAGGCATAAAAACTGACTGTGTAGACTCAACAGTCAAATCTGATTAATTTTTTTTTTTTAAGTAGTGAACTTAAAAAAGATCTTTTTTAAGTATGCAAGAGCAGTGTTTCAAAGCATTACTCCATCATTTATGCTTTAATCCAGAGCACCAAGTCAAGCAAGGTCTCTGGTTTATCCCATCAGAGCACTAAACAAATGCCATGCAGTACAACATTCTACGCTATGTGCAACAGCACAATGGGCTTATGTTTTTTTAGTTCAGCTGATATAAAGCAGATGATTGGCTTTTTAGAGGGTGTTACAGGACAACCACCATCTCTGGCTTTAAAATATTTTTTCCAGAGGTTTCTATTAAAGATTCTTCACTCGTTTTGCTCTTTCTTTCTTTTTCTTTTCTTAGTAGTCTTGCCCTTTGATCGGTGACACTCTACAATAACCAGAGTCCTTTAATTCACTACCCTTCACATTTTGTTTGTCTTTTCTTCCTGAATGGGCATGCCAGTGCTAATGTCACATAGCTGGCCACTTATTTTCCTTTGCTTTCCGCTTATAGAACAGCATAGCCTGTGATATCAGATACAAGTAAGGTGGGGTCTGTATGACTCACACTGTAAATCCAGAAGAGTAGGGTCTCTGGTGTTCTGCGGAGAAACTAGCCAAGTTTGACAGTTCCCAGGTTTGCTCTGAAATGCCTTGCTTTAAAAGGCAAAAAGCAGATGAAGCTTTTGCCTTGGACTCTTGCGTGCCCTAGTGTGTGTGTGGTATGTGATAGTTGCTGTCCTGAAGGAAAGAAATATCGTTTCAATCTCTTCTGCAGACCTCTCATCTGACACGTTGTTTATCACTGGACTGATTGTATCCAATTAATCTATGCTGTTGAAACTGTACAGAAAAACAATGCCGTTTTTTTTTGTTTTGTTTTGTTTTTTTGTGGGGCTGCTTTTTCCCCTTCTTTGAGTGTTGCCTGGTGTTGATTATTGCTGGAGCTTCATGTAACTGGATAACATTCATTCTTTGTGTTTTATGTAATGAAGTCCACAGCTTGGCCTGAACTGTCCACCCTGAAGTGTGTTAAACATGCTTGCAGCCTATGTAATCAGATTGCAGATGGGTGCGACCTGCACTGCACATGTGGCTCTAATAAAAACCATGCAAATCTGTCCGTTGACATCAGTGTTCTAGAGTGCATATTAATTATCCACAGTGTTGTTAGCCCCGTATTACCTTTTTTTTTTTTTTTTTTTTAATACACAAAAGATGTTTCATATCCTAATAAAGTAAAATACAAAAGACCTGTGTCTTTTTCCCCCCATGATCTTTCTCTAACAGTACATGTCAACAAAACCAGGCTACAACCCAAAACATCTGGAACTCTGTAATTTCACCTTTTATTGTAAATAGTACAACAAGAAGATATTGAATTTCTAAAAAAGTTGTGGGCATAAAAAGTTGCAAACAGCTTTTTGTCTGTTTTTAGGCTAAATGTAACTTTCAAGAACAGAAAGTCTTTGTAATTTCTTTTTAAATTACTGCAAATTACTGCACCCTGTTTTTGTTTGTATTTTATACATCATTAGTTTTATAATTATAAATCATCCCAACCTCTGTTGGAAACTTATTGTGTAAGTTGTTTAAATCAGAAAAAGCAGAGAAGTGAGTGCCTCACTGAGAACTGAATCCCTGAGGCAACTTAAACACTGCACAAAAAAACCTCTGTAGAAAACCTGTGTATTACAGCATGCACATTACATTCTGCAGTATAACAGTAACTGCTTGAATGGAATTGATTTTTAGTGACATGTGATTCTGACCTTAGGTCAGGTACAATGTAGTGTGTTGAGGCTTTAAGGTGTGGCAGTGTTCAGTGCAATGTTGTCACAACATCTTTTTACTGTGTCATTCAGGAGTTGAACTTTCCACTCTACATTTATGTTTCTGCATAAGTTGAGACCTGCAGGTGACCAAGGACTCCATAAAGGTCACTCATTACCTATCAAGTAAATACCTTAATGAAAGGTTGGTAATGAGCTATGCTTTTAAAACCTTACTAAACCCTACTAAAGATGACAGCATATTACACTGACCAACACAAAGTTTGTAAGTTTAAAATATGGGGGGAAAGGTTATATCTAACATTGATAACAAACAAGCAAAGCCAAAAGCAACAGAGGGGAGTGAGCAATAAAAAGCACAATTTTGGGAATGAAAAGAAGCAATGCACTCCAATAAAACTGCTTTTCTATAAAAGGTTTTGAGCAAGGATTTAATTGACAATACTTGTTTTCCTTGTGTTCCTTCAGCAGGCTGCTTCAAAGCACAGAGACTCATATTGCAAACACTTTGTTGTTCAAGTCATCAAATGGGGATAAATGCATTGGGACGGGGGTTATCTTATAAAGGGTTTCCATGCTGATAAAACTGTTTTCTGGTAACGGCTCCATTCAAAAAAGGTAACTTAAAGACATTAGAAAACGGAGGAAACACCTATCCACTTAGGTGTGATTTAGATGCCTTGTAATCCTACGATGCAGCCTTCGACCAAGTTGCATCAAGTTACATCAGCTTGATGTTGCAGAAGTAAAACAGTGTGTGGTCTGTCTGTGGTGAGGGACTGCTTCATTCTGGTTAAACAGTTTAGAAATTACACTTACTATTACTTAATTATTGTATCTCATTATTAAGAAGTTTCAATAAATCTGGGAAATCTCACAGCTATATCAGCATTTAGATTTACTGTTACACTCATTAATATGAGAACCTTTTCACAAAAAAATGAGGCAAAAAAGACGCTTGGTCACTAAGAATCTGTGAACACTTTCTGCTTTCAGTGCTTTCAGGACTGTCTGCAGAGTACATGACCATGGTGCAGTATCAATTGGTATCCTCACTCCAAGTTGCTCACCAGTTAGCTAAACTTTCCAGAAATGTATTTTATGTTGAGCCCATCTTCCAACCATCTGCAAAAAGTTAAAACTTCACCATGTGAAATCAAAATCTTTACACGAAAGATCTGGAAACCTCGTCTGGGCCCTGTAATGATGTATATGAAATTATTTTTTTACATCTATATATGCTGCAGTTCAGAAGATGCCGTTTTCACCAAAGGCCTTGTTGATTTCAGCACGCCAGCAACAAACCACATTTAGCATGTGCAGCATTACGGTGAAGGACTCCTCAATAGCATTTGGGGGAAATTTCTGACTAATTGGTTACGCAGCTGAATCTCACTGTCCCCCTCGTGGACTGCCTAAACAGCAGTGCCAGGTCTTCAGATCAGAAGACATTGCTTAAGGTTTGCAAGAGGCCAGATCCAAAGAGAAGCATTGGATGTTATGCAGTACTGTGTATTACTCAATAAATTATCTATTATCAAAGTGGGTAGCAAATATGTCCTGCCTCTGTTGTTTGTAGTCATTCCATGTTCTGCCAATTAAGGATGAGAGCAGGCTGACCAGAGTCACCTTTTATGGACTTGCACACCCTGAGCTGAATTCTTGCTGTCGGTGGGGTTTAGATTCCTGCTAGATTTACGGTCCCTTCAAAAAAATAATAATTCCAACCTATAGCTTAGATGTGTTTGCTTCCAAAATAATGACCTGGCAGGCTTATATTTGCTATACCTTTATTTTGAAAATAATACCTTTTTAACCCATATTTAGAGCACTCATACACATCATTCACCAGGATGTGTTTCCTTCAGGTAGAAGTCACCTCTGAGACAGAATGAAGATTTCATTATAGTACAAGCACATTAGGAAAATAAGCTGCACGTGTATTTGGTGTGATTCAAGCAAGTTTATGACATCATTTGTCTTCTATAAATATTTGTCTAATAAAGTCTTACAGAAACTTGAGTGATTCTTTCCAGACAATAATAAGGCATCCCAAGCACACCTCCCTCTCGTTTCTTCTGGCTTTATAAAATAAAAGACTACAACCTTTAAAGAGGAGTCAGTCTTTGATACTCCACTGCTGTTCTGTGTTTGCATCTGCATGCATGTCCTATTTATATATACAGAAAAGGATGACTATGGCTACGTTCACACTGCAGGTCTTAATGCTCAATTCCGATTTTTTGATCAAATCCGATTTTTTTTGTCTGCTTGTTCACACTACAAATAAAATGCGACAGCAAACGCGCTCTAGTGTGAACCCTCAAAGCGGCCCGCATGCGCAAAAGAAGATGTCACACACAACGCGCTCTGTTTAGACCCAGAGCAAACAATATTGTTTGACTGATGGCCCTTAATATAAAGACTTCGGACTTTACGTTTCCCAATTTTTGCTTTAAGTCATTTTATTTACATAATAATGTAAATAACCTAATAATTATCCTTATTGCTGTTTTAGAGGAGCAGTGCTTCAAAGGATAGTTGCAGATTTCTGTCAGAATCTGCAGATTATACAGTACAAATAACATGCTCACGTTTCTCCAACGCTGTCTTCCCAACAGTTTCACTGACATCTACACGGGATGGCCAGGAAGCGTTCGTGATGTCTTCTCGGGCGCTTCTCCGGAGCTGATAATTGGCGTCTGTCTTGTGTCAGTGACGCAAAAGACTGATTTAATGCGACATGACCATTCAAACAGCAGTCGCTTTCTAAAACATCGGATATGTATCGGATTCAGTACCACATACGAAAGTGACCCAGATCGGATTTGAAAATAACGGATTTGTGCCGTTCACACTGTCATACCATGATTGGATATGGGTCGCATAGGGTCAAAAAAATCGGATTTGATGCGCTTTCGCCTGCAGTGTGAACGTAGCCTAAAGCTCACTTCAATCTTCACGGTGTGACGTTATCCTGTTCTGTGTCTTGCAGTTGTTCAGGGGTCAGGCAATGATCTGTCATTTGCCACAAACAAGTCATGAATCCTTGTGTTTTAGTTGTTATAGTATTTTTGCTAAGGAGGACTAAAGTGATTGTGCAAGTTCTGCTTGTATGTATTTCAGATGCTTCACTTTCTGTTGATACTTTTCTCTTACATCAACAATGATCTCACTCACAAGAAAATAAAGCATTTCCTCCAAATGCTATATGAAAAACTACTTAGAGCAAAAACAATACTATAATAAGAAGCTGCCCCATTGTCTGGAAGATCCTTTAAACTTCCCCTAGTTCCACGTCAACTGGCCAGAGGACCCAAACCACAGGTGTTTTAGTTTTAATGTGCCTCGTGTGCTTCGGGACAGTACAGATTTAACACTTTTAGAGTGTAGAGTGACCAGCAGTGGGTTTCAGATAAACAAAACGAATAAAGTCGAGGTTGAAAGTGTTAACCTTTTAATAGCTGAGCCACAAGCAAGCCAGGAATCCGAATAACAGTGTGAAAGACTTTTTAGTTATCTGGTGAGTTTGGTGTTGATTGAGGAATGCTTCATGATGTTTTTAGGGTATGTTGGGGCAGATTACTATCCATCCGTCCTCCCATCCATATTGGAACCTGTCCCAGCTGTCTTAGGGTGAGAAGCAAGTTACACCCTGGAACAGTTGCCAGTCCATTGCAGTGCTAACACAGGAAGAAAGACAGCCATTCATGCTGACATTCACACCTCTGGCCAATTTTGCTTCCTTTGCATTCACTGTGATGCAGTAGTGTTAACTGCTGTGCTGTCCTGTTGTATGTGTGATGATTTTAAGTTTCCAGTAATCTAGTCACCTGTCTTTAGTCAGGCAGTAAAAAGCATTGCCAAACAATGTGCTGTAGAAACCAAACATTTTATTTTATTTTCCAAGTTTTGGGGTTCATATAATGTTATTATTTAGGAAAGGAAAATATAATACTGCATTGCATTTGCATTTGAGAAATCGATATTGTAATTTGTGTATATTAACTTAGATGTATTGGCTTTATGGCTGTCTAGCTTTTAAGCATCACATTGTTAGCATCAAAGCATTTACTCGTGTATTGTGTCACTTGCTAAATATAGTTTGCCCTGTTTTGTGGCAAATGTGAAGCAGTGGTACCTGCACTGCTGGTGCACGAGGGTTTGATGTGCAACAGGATGTAGACAGACAGGATGTTTGCACTGTGGTTAACAGCTAAGTGCAGCAGACCTACTTTTCAAGACTATCTTTATTATGTCACTTTTCCACAGGTGATGCCCAGGATGACACACAGTTGTAGTGTGTCATGATTTATATTGTAAAACCCTTTTTTGATACAATGAGTCTGATGTTTACTATGTTTTTGACATTTCCTTGTAGAGCTTGGGATGGCACAGCGCAAGTTCGCCCAGTGCCTGGGAGAGTTTCAGTTTGAGTACATTGGCGATGCAAAGACCGATGATGAGAAATGTATCGGTAAGTGTGGGCTAACCACCTCATATTGAAGGCGCTAACCATATGTTTTTTGCCAACACGTGCTGTTAGACGAGTGCAACTGATAATTCTAATATCTTTAACCCTGTATGTGTTATTCTTTTGTTGTTTTTTCTTCAGATGAGTCTTTGCAAGAGTTCTCAGCATTCCTCAAAAACCTTGAAGACCAAAGAGAGTTGATGGTGAGAGTGACCAGTTAGAACCTAATTGAAAGCCAGCTGTACCTTTTGTGTGTGTGTGTGTGTGTGTGTGTCTAGTGCTGTAACTCATAATGTGGGATACTTGTAGTATATTCTCCAGCTGTTGTTGCAATATTGTTAGCGTTTGCACATATCCTCCCCTTCTGGCTGTCTAAGGGTCACTGTCACATGCCCTGCCTGGGCGTGGCTACAGTGAGAGCAAGAGTCCATAACTACATTACGCACAACACTCATCACACACCCAAACTTTAAGTACCAAGCCAGATCAAATAAAGCGCTACCGCCAACAAGATCCACAACAATGCAAGTGTTTATGACCGTATATTGCCATAAAGCTATTCTGCCACAGGTAGCAGTATTATAGCTGCCAGTATAACCACAAAAATCACATCTAATAGTGAATTGATACACTTGTCAGTGCTACTACTTTGAAGCATTCTTACAATGCAGATGCAGACTTTCCAGCCATCCTCTTGTAATGCCTGTGTGTAGTGTCTGGGGTTAGGGAGTGAACCCATCATCAGTAGCTTGCGGAGATGCCTATTACAGCATCATGCTCAGACCGTAAGCACAGACTTAGCGCAGGAATCCTCAGGGTAAAGTGCGATGACATCACCATGCAGCGTAAGGAAAAGTACTATGGCCAAACAAGTACAGACATGCTTTGTTCTCACCACAGAAGAAACTCTGGAGTAAAGAAGTTACGTACAGTAACTTTAATAATGCACTACTGGAAGATAAAAGATTATTTTTTAGTATTTAGTAGTGTTTAGAGGTAAAAAACGAAACACTGAGCCGCTCAACTGTTAAGAAGCCACAATGGAGCTTCAGCTTTAAATCTCCACAAAGATTCTATTGATACTGTTTATATAAAGTTACAGCCATCTTGGCTGAGAATGATTGCAGTACAGTTTTTTTTTTAAAATACTTATTTATGTTATATTTTTTTTTTGGGGGGGGGGGGGGGGGGGGGATTGGCAGAGGATGAGCTGGGAATGAAGTCTCGATGTTTACACTTACAGTTCAATGTGATCTTGACTCACTTTGAGCAGAGAAGCTGCAGAGTGTGGCCTTATACTTTGTCTGTTTACCTTGCTAGCATGCTAATAGACAACAACTGGTGCAAAGCCAAATATGCTCCAGGTGGTAGTCCACAGTTTTTTCATGTGGCAGTTCAAGTGTGTAAATATGGGCCAGTGCAGCATTATTTAAGTGACCTACGAAGGAAGGACAGTAACGGATAAAAATTCCACATGTTCTTGTTATTGTTTTGTAATGTGCAAATGTCTGAGAAGCATGGCAGCATTATTAAAATGAAAGGATGGATTATGCAACATGGTACAAGTGGCAAGAGTAGTGGCAAGTAACTACAGAGAGCCGCTCGTTCGTTAAGACTGGAAAGTTTTGAATGTCGTGAGTAAGTAAGTAAGTAAAAGTTTTATTAATGAAGCATGTCACTGAAATGAGCACTAATGAAGGCATTTATTCTCCATAGATGAGGAACATCACAGAAACCTTAATGAAACCTCTGGAGAAGTTCAGGAAAGAGCAGCTTGGTGCATTAAGGGTAAGAGCCTCTCATTCCAAAATCTTTTTCCCTTAAACAGTCTGGTTTTTGTAGGCTTGATGCCCTTAATAACTATAAAAAATGCATTTGTAGTTTCTGTAGTTAATGTTTAATGGATTTTACTACACATACAGCTTCTTACTTTAATTCCCAAAAATAAGGAAGTATATCTTCTCCTTTAATTTTACTGCTTTTTTCCCCTGTATTTTGTTAAGGCGGAAAGAAAGAGATATGAAAAAGAAACAGAGAAATACTACAGTTCTTTGGAAAAGCTTCTAAATATGTCATCAAAGAAGAAAGAGCCGCAACTGCAAGAGGTATCTTTATCATTGCCTGACCTCTCTATGTGACGTGCATGATATGAATTTATTATGACAGTAAGATTATTCAAGCAGATGTTTTGTTTAGTGTCCGGTTCTGGCTTTATCTTTCGGTGCCATGAGGCTGCAAAACCTGGTCGACTGCTTTGGGTTTCCATTGGCATGCCTTGCAGCAATAGTTTTCCTGGCTTGTTTGAAAAGGAAATGTGTGCGCTTTTATACCGCACCTCCGAGGTCGACTGTGGCTGCTGCAGTTTGTGGATCAATCCCTGCTGCACTACCACATGCTGACATTTTTTGAGTTATGACGAACTGAGCCACCTTTTACAAAACAGTGTTTTTGTCTGTGTTTTGTGATGAAACCCTGTAAAGCTTGCCCGTACGTTAGATCCATCAACCAGGGGGTGGTTAGAACTGTTAACATCATGACTGCAGGGTTTTGTATTCTTTGGGACTCTTATAAGACAAGAGTCTGTAGCACCAATACTGATTTTTAGCAGACTTGTATAAATAGACCCCATATTTCATTCCTCGCTACAAGGGTCATGAACTCCATCAGCTGTTAGGACAACTCAGTGAACAGTTTATACTAAATATAAACCTGGTGTGTGAACTACAAGTGAGAACTTTGGTATCTGTAGTAATCAGAGCTGGATGTTTACTTGACAATATTGAAACAAACTTGCCGTACTATGAAAATATGTATACTCTATGGCACTTAAAATGTATTTCTAGTATTTCAAGCCTTGCTGCTTTGTAGTTTCTGGATGGTTATGATACTTCAGAGGTAGAGCTGGTCACCTACTGATCGGAAGGTTGGTGGTTCAATCCCTGGCTCCTCCAGTCTGCATGTCAAGTATCCTTGGGCAAGATACTAACCCCAACTTGCTCTCCGATGCATCCATCTGAGTATGAATGTGTGTGAATGTACTTAGAAAGCACTACGTATAGATAAAGTGCTTGTGAGAATGGGTGTGATTGGGTGAATGAGGCATGTTGTATAGAGCGCTTTGAGTACTCCGGGATAGTAGAAAAGCGCTATATAAGAATCAGTCCATTTACCATTTTTCAAATACTAGTAATCACAGAAATGAAATAAGTAGATGAAATAAGTAGATCTTTTCTGTGTTCAAATTCCCTACTGGTAGAACAAATATATACAAGGTTAGAGTTCAGTGTCCCCCCTTGTTCCGTAGATGTGAATACTGGTGTGTCTTTTCTCACCCTCAGTCAGTGGGGTTAGCTCTGGCTTGCAAAGCACAAGAAGCGCAGTGATAATGGCCAGATAGATGGATATCAGATAGATTGTGTTTCTCACTTTATCAACAGTTTGCACATTAAGCTACAAGGAAGGAAGCCGTGGTGTCCTGTGCAGTCTTTGTATGGTCTGAATGACATTTAAGTTCGCTTTGACTTGTACTGCTTTTGCCGTCCTTGAAGACGGATCCCTGCACTTCCTTCAGTTTTCGTCTCTTTCCTGTCAAAGTTTTAGCGTGTGTGGCTTTTCTTTGTCCAAAGAGACAAAAAATGGAAGTTGATCACACAGCAAACCTGTTTTTTTTGGTGGGGGTGGTAGAAATTAGCTAAACATTGGTGTCAGATTTTGATTTACTAACTTCAGTATGTCTTCTATACCAATTTAAGGCCATACCAAGGTAGACCTCAATGTCCCAAATTGCACCAAAAAAACTAAAATTGTGATGTTTCGTCTTTGTTTCTGTGCTTCTGCCTGTAACTATAATTATGATGGGGTGTGTTCTCCACCTCTCCAGGCAGACACGCAGGTGGAAATCATGAGGAAGCACTTTCAGGAGGAGTCGCTGGACTACGTGTGCAAACTGCAGGAGATCCAAGAGAGAAAGAAGTTTGAGTGTGTGGAACCGGTGAGTAACTGACCTAAAATGGCATAAAAGCACTGGCGCGTTGTTTCATTCATACCACAATGAATGTCTTAAAACAAAACCGATGTGCTAGTGTATACAGTACATGGGATTAGCCTGATTTACAATATGAAATGATGGATTAAAAGGTAGAGCTCTATTTCTAGGGGTGCATTTTCAACAACCCCACACTAAATCGAGTTGGTGTCTTCGAAATTTCCCCTTGTACAAAGTGTGCCTACCTTCTAATAGATGTGAAAATATTTGTAAGTAAGGATCTACTTTCCGGGGAAACGAAATCTGTAACTTTAATACTGACTCAGATTTGTAGATTTGTTACAGCTAAAACCACTATGGAAAATTACAGACCCCGACACTTAATGTCAGATACAGATGGTCATAACAGTATTGCTTTATGACAGAAATCCCAAACCCCTTCCGTATTAAAACCAAAAGGCAATATGTGAAGTCCTACACGGTCACAAGTTTTTGCCTGACTGAAAGTTACTAAACAATTCCATCATATCCTGTCATTATATATATATATACATTATAGTTTGCAAGTTTCTCTTTTACTTGCTGACCTTTTATCTCTGGTCTTTTTCTTCGTCTCATGTGTTTTCCTTGTAGATGCTGGCCTTCTTTCAGACAGTCTTCACCTTTTATCACCAGGGCTTTGAGCTCGCCAAGGACTTTGACCATTATAAACGAGAGCTGCAGATTAATATTCAAAATGTAAATAATACTTTTTTTTGCCTAATTGTTACCATGATAGCAAATGTTTATATATGTCATTTCCCTTGCCCTGTGAGAGGAACAGAAGAAAGGTCTTACGTGTAGAAAACAGAAGATTAAATGTTAACTTTTTGGTCACTAAATAGGGAAAAAGGCCTCTAACTAAACTGGAACACAACTCAGTGATTTCATATCACTCCCTTTATAAAAACATCAAATCACGATAAATCTGCCTTCTTTCTACCTTTCACCGATCTAGTATTTACTTGTCTGTTTATCTTCATTTGGCCATCAACTCCTGAGAAAAATATGTTTTGTTTTCTTTACCGCTTCAGGTCACACCTCTGTTGTTTCAATTTCTCCTATCCTGCAGGACACCGTTTCATTATTACCTTTACATTTATATACTGTAAATTAGCAGCTAATTTCAAAAAGTTGAAGGTGTTTTATGGAAGCTATAAAATACAAGATGTGACTTAATGAGGCCTCTGGAGGTCATCCCTGCCAAGCGGCCAAAATTGACTTCCTGGAGTGTGCTCTTGCTTCCTATCCCTCTTAGACAAGGAATCGATTTGAGGGCACTCGGTCGGAAGTAAACGAGCTGATGAAGAGGATCAGAGAGGCACCGCAAGAGTACAGACAGACGAGTCCCATCAGTTTTGAAGGCTACCTCTATGTACAGGAAAAACGTAAGACTTGTATTGTTTTTGATCGTGTAATTATATGTGTATAACATTTTCGTTTATAAAGCGCAGCAGGCAGCCAAACTCTGAGCGACAAAAAAAAGCACAAATATAACTCTTCCTAATTAGAAGGGGATTTTTTGTTGTTGCTGCTAAACAAATGTGTAAATGGAGCTGATATATCAGATATTTTTATGTAAATCAGCAGCAACGTTGCTGTAGCGTGACAAAAAGTTGAAACACAGGCTAAGTTCCTGAAGTTGCACTTGTTGCTGACACTGTAGATGTTTTAACTGAATTTGCTTACCGCTGCGTATTTTTTTGTCACCCGCTCGCTAAAAAGGACATTGCGAAAACTGCGATCGTTATCTGGGGAGAACCACACTGGAACTGTCAATTGTGTGTTAGCGTGTTGCAGCAGAGCCCAAAAGGGCTTGTTATGACTTAAACCACGTGAAATGTTTACAGTATGTCGTTAATGTTTGTGCTTCATCTAGGGCCACCTCCTTTTGGTTCAAGTTGGGTCAAGCGTTACTGCACATTTGTTAAAGAGCAAAAGATCCTGCACATGGTGACTTTTGACCACCGATCGGGAGGAAAGATTGTGAGTGGCAGTGTCGCACACTTGAAAAAAAAAATCTGACTCTATTCAGTCTTTTACTTTCCATTACAACGTTCATTTTGTCATGTATTTTCTTTTTTAAATAACCAACCATATTTTGATGTTTTTTTGTTCCAGGGGGAAACAGAGTCCATCACACTCAAATCCTGTGTCCGGAAAACAACAGATGTGTTGGACCGGAGGTTCTGTTTAGACCTCGATATAACAGATCGGTATATTGTCACTTACTATGTTCTCAAACACACTGTGATAAAATCTTGCTTGTATTAAACTTGTCATTTAATTTGGATTACTGGTGACACATTATTTGTTATTGCCTGCTGGATGACTTTTGCTTGAACACAATGTAAATGTTGTCCACAGACTGTCCACAGAGCATCATAGATCTGTTTTGCTAAAGGGCTTAGCTCCACACACACACTTGGTGTTTGTTGCTATGTGTTTTGGATAGCCGAGGGCAGCACTGCAGGGGTTGTTTTGGAGGACTGCCCTCACGCATCATGCTGTAATATATATCCCATTTTGTCACAGAACTTAACCCTGCACCGCCCCTTTTCTGTAGTATTAATAGAAGAGCAATACCTTAAATTTAGAATGGAAATGTCAGTGCACACATCTGTTCGCCCTGTAATGAGTAACTTGATACCCATTTGTTCCTACATCATTGGAAGTGTCATAAAACCAGCTGGACTCTTCTTTGTAGTACAACCAATCTAAGATGTATGTGGCAGAGGGTGGTTTTTTTTTTTGCTTTTTTGCAAATACATTTCATGCACTCATTAATATTTTACAAAACTGTACCTCTTATGCTTTTCCTAATACAAGTGTGGTATGGCTCTCTCCCAGGCCAGGAACGGTGCTTACAGTGCAGGCTCTGTCTGAGGATGACCACAAGTTTTGGATGCAAGCCATGGGTGGGAAGGAGCCTGTGAGTCAGCTTTCACAATGTCATCATCTACCACTCACTCATGGAGTTTTAATACATTCTCTTTAACTGCCATCTTGTAGAGAGCAAATACATGTAGCTTTACACCAACATATACTTAGAACTCCCCAAAAATATACTGCGTAAACTTTAAAACTCTATGTCTGTGTTTTGTGGTTGTTACTTTAACAGATCGGACATTATCTTATGAGGACTTATTCTAAAGAACGTGGAAGTAAGGATCCAGCTGTGCCAGACACTGAATCTGTAAAATTATATGACATCACAATTTTATAAGCATTGGTGGGGTTTTTTTTCATCTTTATTTTTTCCCTACCTGTAGTCGACGCTCAGTTGGATGATGTAGGTTTCAGTTTTGTGAAGAATTCCATCAGTGCAATAGAGAAAAGAGGTGAGCTATAAATATATTTAATAATGTAAACATCTGATGCTAGCATATGGAAAATTGCAGGATAAATTTCAGTGTTGGTGGATAGTAATAATAGTAGGTAACATGCATGCAAGCCTATATCTGTACACAAGGGGGCAGACTTTCTCCAGTATTGAAAAGGCAAAAGACTTCCCAGCATCACCTGCAGGCACCTTGTACTGAAGACATGCAACTGCCTTTTCACGGCATTATTCTTACTTATTAGCTCTTATCTGGCCACCTCTTCATAAAAAGTTCCTCTAAAAACTGAAATTTTTATGCATGTTGTTACCTCATAATGAACTTGGTTGAAATTGAAACCATGCCGCAAATATATTATTTCAATAATTGTCATTATTGTATTGTAAGTAATATGCAAGTAGAGGTGTATTATTTTTATTATTGTTATATTCTAGGCATTAATGACCAAGGCCTGTATAGGGTTGTGGGGGTAAGCTCCAAGGTCCAGAAGCTTCTCTCATTAATGATTGGTAAGTTCTTCATTCTCCTCTTTTTCTCACATAGATTTTTAGTTTTTTAAGTAAGGACTGAATAAAGTTACAAATTTTAATTTAATGCCACTGCACTATCTCTGTGAAATTAGGTCGCCCCTAGTTAGTTGAATATGCTGATGTAATGGATGTGTCTGTTAGGGGTGATATTAAAAAGATAGCGATTGGAAATCATCCCGTGACTCAGCCCACTGGTACCCGTGGCTCTCTGAAGTGCTACAAGTGCCAGTGTGTAGCTTGGCTTCGTTTTCATTCAGTTTTAAGTCCCCCGAGACAACCCAACGAGGTCCATCCTATTCACATTCTTCTGCTTTTTGGCTTTTCCTTCATTAACACGCCAGTAGGATGGCCTCTTGTGTGCTCGCAGATGGCTTAGTCTGTCAGTTGCCTTTCTCAATTACCTTTATGCCTCTTACTCGTCTCGAATCCCTTTCACTCAACTCCCTTTCTATAGAACTTGTCCTCTGTCCTTTCCATTGCTCCCTGTCTGCTCTCTGGTTTCCTGCTGTCTCCAGCAGACACCAGCTCACTTTCAGCTCTGTGTTCAGAATGACAACAAACTCAGGCAGCCGCCAGCCTGTCTCAGCTTCCTCTCCAAAAGCTTGCAGCCTTCCAGCCCGCCGACTCATGCGGTAGACTCCATTAATGCTCTGCTGCGGAAGTTTCTTTAAAGCCTTAAAGTATAGAAAACTTCCATCACTAGTCTTGAGAATTTGCATGTTACTCATTTAAAGAAAAATAACGATTTCATCTGTGCCTAAATATTTCTATCTAAACGCAACTCGTATTTTATCCCTGAAATGACTAATATGTATGACAGCAGTTGTGTGTTACTTCTCCACAGACACATTCACAAACATTTCTTGCATACAACAGTTCACAGTGAGTGGGTGAAACAAGCTTTAAACCCTGAAGAAAGACTTTGGATCCTCCCACACCTCCTCCTTTTCATCTCTCACCCACCAACATGGCCACGGTCCAATCTGAGAGGACAAAGTGATACAAAATTCTCCCATCATATTACAGTACAAACAAAGAGAGCGGCACCTATTGAATGACAGACAACAATATAACAGGAAGAAACCTGTAAAAGTGAGCTCCACTCCCTCTCTGACCTGTCTGTGGTTCAGACAGAACGGGCAGGGCAGCGTGTGGTGTCGGTGGCGATATGGTCATAATAGCTGCTGAATTGGAGGTTTTGGTCCTCCAGATGTAATTGCATAGGTAAATTTAATGAATGCACATTTCCAAGGAGCAAAGTCAGGCATTTAATATTTTACAGTTCAAAGCAAAAGTTGTTAAACACTGAATTAGACCTGAACAGATCCTGAAAAGGTTTATGGTGCACCTTCATTGGTTAAATGGTATCACTTGATCACTGTGGCCTCTTTGTGCCCAAAAAACCCAGATGATAAAGAAGAGTCATCTGTCACTTGATAAACCAAGCAGGCGGTTAGGACATTTTGCAGTGTGAGTGTGCACAGCGCAAAAATAAACTCATGCAATAGCTGCTCTGAATAGCCACACCTGAAGTAAGAAGGAACTGTGCTGTTATTAAAATGTGAGGCTAATGAGGTGCTTTTTTGACTGTATAATTTACAGAAAATTAATAAATGAAAAATCTTGAGAGAAAATTTAGAACGTACGACTCCTTTCTAGTTTGAATGTCAGCTATTTTTGGTTTGAGACCTTTCAGGAAAGGTGGGGATATAGACATTTCCTAAATCCACCGAGATAGAGTTATGGGTAAGTGGTTAACCGTGGGTCAGGCACTTTGGAAGAATTACTTGTGAGCTGGTTGTTTGAGAATAAAAGAACAAATCAGTCACGCAGGAAGCAAACACTGACAGGTGCTGCATGTGGTTGTTGCTTCATCTTAATCCTGAACAGCATTTGCTGCCTCCCTTCTTCTTTTTCCAGTTGGCATCAGTTGCACATCTTAGTCTTTACATTTTAGTGCCACTGAACATCCTTACAGCACATACGTCACACAACCATCGCTTCATTTCCAATTTCTGCACATCACTTGTTTGTTCGGGTTTGGGTCAGGATGTGGTATTTACTTATCTCATGAATAGGCTTACTTTCATACTGGGCCAGGCTTTCAATCAGCTTATCCTCAAATTTGAAAGTCTGTGAAGGAGAGTAAGTTCCCTATTTTTATTTAACAAACTTTTCCCTTCTTAATATTTTCTGTATGATGAAAAGTTTTTCTGCTGGTGTTATGTCACTCTGCCGTTGTGCTTATTAAGTCCCCACACAGTACAGTGTTGGTTGCCTAGTCTTTATTGTTGCTAACACAAAAGAAAATAATATAGAACTGAACCTCGGTGGATGCTGTGTCGTTAACAGTTTTGCAATCAGTGCTGCTCCAACTTCTCCTGCTGTGTTTGTGCATACACCGACCTGGCCAAATCAGGCCTATTTGTGCAAGACTACAGCGCCTCTGCAAACTCCATCAGTCTCAGATATGGAGACACACCTGGCTACACATGCTTCCTAAAAACGTTTGCTTTCAGAAGTTGACACTGGACAGGCAATTTTGTGGATTACGCAGACGGAGAGACACACGGTCCTCTTGCCTGCAGTGGATAGACCAAATAAAAAATAAATAAATAAATACATTTCCTATTAACAGACCACCTAACACCCGTGAAGCTAAAGTCTGTGTGGTGACTAAGACCCTAAGCTGTACATGTGTCAGACTCCAAACACTTCACTGACACATTGCACTTGCTCTGTAGTTCATCAGAGGCTACTTACGGTGTGACTAAAGCCCCCCCTACCCCACCCCCCGCGAATTTTCAGCACAACACCCCCTTGGAGTCCCTGTGGAGTCAGTGAAGTAGTAAGGGATTAATTAAACTTGTAATGAGTATAAAGCCAGCAGCCCTCTACAGATGCTGCAACTTCCTTCCATATCCTCTGGGGCGAAACTCGACCCCCGAAGGCTAGCAGGAATGCTTTTTATCCTCATATGGCTAATTACAAGTTACATATTTAAATCACATATTTGTTGTGCATAATATGAACAGGGTAGTTAATTGGCGCCTCGGTGCGAATACCTCAGTCAGTGAGTAATTGCAGTGATGCTAAGTTTGTGATTCTTATAGATGAGAAGAGCGACGAAGTGGGTTTGTCAGCCAGCGAAGACTGGGATGTTAAGACAATAACAAGTGCACTGAAGCTTTATCTGAGGTAAGGATTAGTGTGATGTTTTAATGTGAAAGACACGCACACACCTGTGAGTTATTTGTTTCACCATGCAGTGGCAAGCATTGATACTAAAACATTGCAGCACAGCAAGTGTTTAAATAAGGTAATTGATTCTTCTGATCGCTTTTGCAGTCACTTCAGCTCTAGACGTTACACCTAAACCCTCTGGTTGAATTGTACCTATTAACAAACTTTTAATTAATTCGTCTAATTAATTTGAAATATGACAAATAGAGCTTACCGCCATCCCTTCTCAGCAGCTCAAGAGTACAGTAGCTTTTTGTCTTCATTAGATGTTAATAGCTGCACTGTTAAGAGTGCAGGAACTCTTATTTGGGGGGAAAGACGCTTATTTGGGGGGAAAGACGCTTAGTAGGTAATTATTTTTCTTATAAACCATCAAACTGTGCTGTTGTGTATCCAAGCAAGTCTATTTCTGACCCCACGACAACTCCTTTGATGAATGCGGTCCTTTCCGCTTGCTTGAATGCAAAACACTGCATCCAGCGTCGATGCTTTATTTTATAAAATGGCTACAGATTTAATTATGCAGAGTGCCTTTGTATAATTAACTCCTTGCGAACTCATAATGCTCATGATATGCATGTTCCACAGTCAATAACTCCTTCCAGGTTGGCAGCGAGTGTGGGTGAAGTTCAGAGATTAAAAATGTAGTTTGGCTGCAAGAAGATGAAGCGGTATAATTTTAAATGCCAATCTGATTTTGTCGACATGCTGTTGCAACAAATTGAGTTGGCTTTGCTTGTTGCTTGATTGGAGGAAAATTTGCATTTAAAGTTGGGAATTTGCCTGCTTTCTTTTATGCATATTAAAAATACTAAAAAGAAACTAATACAGTTTTTTGGGGTGGGGGGTTTCGATTACTTGTTTTATTTTGTCACTATGGAGGTCTTCAAACAGCCACTGCTATGTAATTAGGATGTAAATGATGAACCTAGTCAGGGGGGTTAAACTTGTGTGGACTGACCACTTCCAAAAAGCAGACTGATGGAGAGGACTGTGGACTCTGGGACATTACTTAGTTGAGAAGTTTTACCTCAGCATTTTAGTTACCGTACCCTTATCATTATTGACGTGCTATATTAAATCAACACAGTGTTTTTCTAATTTGTCTTTTACTTCCATGACCTGCTGAAGTAAAACGGCCTCAATCTCCTCAGTTTCCTCTGAGGCTAAGTAGCTTTGGCCACTATCCAGCTGCAGTGTGAAAGTACCTTCAGATGAACTTGGTTATCTCAACGCGTGCACCGTCTAATTCCATCTCCTGGCCTGGCCACATTAATCATTGCTGTGTGCAGACCCTATAAAACAGTGTGCCAGCTATTTCTGTCCCTCTTGCTCACTTTAACTCTCCTTCTCCCTCCCACCGCCCCCCAACCCGTCTCTCTTTCTCTCACTATCTCTGCGAAGGAGCCTTCCTGAGCCACTGATGACCTATGAACTTTACAAAGAGTTCATTAGCCCCGCAAGTAAGTTCTACCGCCTCATGTACCAGCTCTTCATCTGAGCGCAGACCATACGCAAACATAAGTGTATGTATGTGCCGTATCAGTGCGAAATGGGCATTTTATCAATTGAAGCAGCTGAGTTCATTACTTAGTTCTTCTTCGGGGGGTTATTGAAAAGGAGCAGTGAAGTGAGACACAGTAAAAACACTTTTAAATTAAATTTTACTAACTTTGTTTAAACTTTGTGCTTTTAAGGGAAGTTGGGCAACAGTGGTCACCTTTCTTATGTCTGAAAGCTATTGTGTGGTGTGTGCGTGTCTTGATTGCTAATTATCGCCTTTTTATGTCTTCCTGCGTGGTATCGGTGTGTTACTCGCAGCACTCAGTGCATTTGTTCTTGATTCTAACCCTACCAAAGAGGCTTTCAGCTCCCTTTGGCTTAGTTGCATTTGTCTTTTCATTGTAGATGAACTTATTCCAATTTCCATATAATCTCTACCTGTTTAACATGGGACTAAATTTGTGGCCAAAAAAGCCATTAAAGATCCTGGATCAAAATCATCCAGTGACCTTGAAGAGGAAAAAAAATAAGGGAAAAAATAGGTTTTTTTTTTTCTGCCCACATAACATAATTTCTGTATGAAATGTTTTAAATCAAGCCAAACTTGAATCTTATTACAACAAGTGCTATAATTGGATCAGGTTGACATTTTTATCAGGCGCTCGCAATGCCCTCATAACGAGGGGGGAAAAATGGATTAGCAATGAATATTTTTTTTGATGGATGACAGCATCCATAAGAAGCTTTTGCCATGTTTAAATCCTTGTCGTTCCCATAGTAATGATATTTTGTGTGCCTGTGTGTGTTAGCGTGTGGGCGGTCAGATGCCCATGTGTGAGGAAGTGTTTAAGAGATGATCTTGGGGGTTTTAACACAACCCTTTATACGGTAGCGACAGTAACGTAAAGCTATCTTCTCCGCCAGCATAGTGGTCCCTGCTGCCAAATTCTGGGAGGCTTCAGACCGTATATCACCATCACACCTCTTCTTCATTTATTTGAACTGGGATGTATTTTCCTCTAATGCTTAATCCCATACACTTGAGAGGGATAGCCTCTGATTGTTGCACGCTTAAAGGTCCACCAACTTTTGCTCATTTTAAAACATTCCCAGACTTCCGATAAATACTTTTAGGCCTTTTTGAAGTAACATAGGGCTCTTTACCTCGAAACCTCACTCAAATCAGCAGCGACTAGAATTTTTCATCATCTACTTAAATTTCCTACTGTACAGTGTACCATCTGAGCTGTGCTGGCTCCTTGCCATGCGAGGAGCACAGAGAATTCCTTGTAGTTTAATATGAGTACACGGCTGTTTCTGCATTTGAACAGAGGGCGGTAGTCCCGAGTCTCGCATCCAAGCCGTCCACTGCCTGGTCCACAAACTACCGGAGAGGAATCGACAAGTCCTCGGGCTGCTTATGAAGCATCTGGCCAAGTGAGTGTTCATAGTTCCTTGGTCATAGTTCAGCCAATCTCCACCCCCTCTCTCTCTCTCTCTCTCAGTTCTCTCTTTCTGCTTTTCCTGTCTGTCTCCTTATTCTCACTCCACATGCTTTTTCTCTCTCTCTCTCCCTCACTCCCACTCTCTTCACTCCCCCTTCCCTGCTGTCACTCCATCTCTTCTCTGTCTACTCAGTGACTGCTGGGTAAGAAAATTGATGCCACTAGCGTCTCGATTCTTTTTTCTTTTCTTTTTTTTTTGCTTTTTTCTAAGGTCATTTTGTTGTATATTTAAAGTTGTCGAGGGAGGATTGAGTAGCCTGCCGTACCTGTTCATCATGCTGTTTTGCAGCCCACGGGCGAAACGAAATGAAATAGACCACTCAAATTAAGCCCTCTCTTGAGATTACTGTATACACCCCTGGACGGACCACTATTGTGCATCATTCCATTTGCGAGATTAGATAGGAAGAAAGATTTTAAGAAATAATGTTAGCTAACATTACAAGGTTTTACCTCAGCAAGCTTTTTATAAACTAAATATGAGCAAATTGAAGATAAGTAAATAATCCCTCTTCCCTGAGGCAGTGAAAGTCTGGTGGATCTTATTTCATAGAAACCCGCTGCAGAATCAGGCTGTGGTAAAAAGGCAGCGCTATTGAAATTGAATTTGGATTATCCAGCGTGAAATTCTCCAGACTGGAGAGACTCGAATATTTTTCTGAAGTTGGCGTGTGTGCATGTCCTGCAGGGGAAAGAAGCAAAGCCAGAATTTCACACTCCTATCTGAAATGGTTTCAGAGATGTTATAAATGTGAGTTGTCACCAATGTTTTTGTCTTCAAAGGCATCCTTTGAAGCTATTTAAACTGTCTCTCTGCAGCTGCACTGCATATCATCATATTTGGAGTATGAAATCTCTTCACCTGTCCGTATAACTTTTTCTTCAAATAAAGGTTTTCCCAACTTTTTTTTTTTCTTGACCACTTAATATAGTTGTACCTACTGAACTCCTAGTTTTGAAATAGATGTAGGTGACATTAAATAAAACTCCAGTCTTTACTCAATGTAAATATCATTTGGTAAGGTGGATCATCCCCTGGCCTCTTTACATGTCAGTGTTGGCAATATGATGAAGAGATTAATACATACTCGCATTCAGAACACAAAGAGAAAGCTTAATCAATGGCCATGTTGTGTGCTTTTGAAAAGAAAATCTGAAAAAAATCCCCCAAAATAATTATATGTGAAAGTTCATAGTAATTAAACTTAATTGTAGTGTCTTTTAAGCATTTTATATACATTTCATATGACACAAAGCATCATACAGTGCTGCAAGGTGTCAGTTTGGCTAATGTCTTTCACATGTACATTAATGAGATGTGAACCAACACTGTAATTACAATTACTAAAGTAAAAAGAAGACCAAATTATTGAAAGTGTGATTTTTAAACATATAAAATATATGCTTGACTCTGATGCCATCAACAAGTGACAAAACAATAAAAGGGATGTTGTTTAAAGTTTAAAAAAACCAAATAGAACTGATCAGTAATGTGATTGTGAATGCCACTGAGTCAGAGGAAAAGACTCCGCGGTACTTTCAGCTGCTCCCTCATTTCTGCTCCCAAAGGATCAGCACAGCAAATGTATCTGCATATTTGATTTGGCACACATTTTACATGAAATACCCATAACCTCACATTTATCAGGCTTGGGACCAGCACTAGGAGTTCACGAACAAGCCACCCTTCTTTTAGACTAGCTTCGTGTCTCTTGCCCATCTCAAACCAGGGGTCTTTTGGATGTAAGATGAATGTGTTAACCGCTGCTATGTTCTGAAAGACTACAGGAGCAAATATTTCGGCAGCAGTTTTAAAAATTCTCAAACTAAGATTGCAGAGAATTTGGGCATCTGAAATTAGTAATTGCTTTTGGGAGTCACAACCAGAATCTGTAATGGCATGGGGTTACATTAATGCATATAGCAAGGATGATTTTCATCTGTGAAGGCACCATAATTATTAAAAACATGTGCACAGATTTTGCTAAACCACAGTCCGTGGCACAGTCCAAAATGAAAGATTCAGGATGCTAAACTGGTTCTACCTACAATCCTACATTGACGAGTCATCCATGAGTCCTTTCCTGACATGGAAAACATTGTACAGTACATGGATACTGGGTCATGTTTGCATTAGTATTCCCCCTGGGTTAATTGAGAAATGTAAGAATGACAAAAAGAGACACCATACACGTGCATACTGTGCTTCAAGACTTGTTGCCCTTGTGCCCACAAGCATTGTCAACAGTGACGCTAGAGTAGTGTAACTTCACTCTTTAGTTCCATCTGTCACTGTCACTAGAAGCAGTGTTCCTGTGTTTTCGGGCCTGTGTGTGCTTCAGCTGCCCCTTTACTGAATAAGGAATGGCGATTCTAGATGACAAAAGCAAACATTCAAACCTTTCAGTGAGCTGAACAAGATTTGCAGTCTTAATCGTGTGTTTCTATCTGCTAATGTGACTGCATGCAGTTTAGACTTGTGTTGTAGAGAAAATAAGTAAAAGTCACACACGCCAAGTTGGTAAGATTGCAATCTCAACTGTGGCCAGGGCGCTCCTACAAACACGAAGCTGACAAGTTCAAACACCATCAGATTAATGGGAAGGAGTGCATGTCTGAGAGGGCCTATTGGCGTCATAATGAAATTACAAATACAAATACAAATAACAAAGGAGTAAGCTGAAACCCTATCTCAAGCGAGAAACGTTTTGCTTTTAAAACTACAGCAGTTGGTCTCCTCGGTTCCCAGTCACAGGAGAGCTGCTGGAGTGCAGCAATAAGCATTGGCCCTGTCCTAACTTTTTGGAATTTATTGCTGGCGTCAAATTCATTATTTTACATTGGGTTTAAAAATGTCTTTGAACTAGCTGTTGCATAGGCCACCATCTACTAACTTAATGAGCTGGAAGATGAGTGCTTCCAGATCTGGGTGGTTTACCACCTCCAGTTTTGAAGGGTAGAAAAAACTTTTTTTCTCGTTTTTCAGCCAGTGACTAAGCCTTTATTTAACATTATTTTTGGATTCCCTTTCTCATCTGCTTATGTAACTTTTTTGGGGGGAGGGGGAAATAATGACCCATTACAGTTACGCTACTGGAGCTCTGCCCTTTTTTATTCTGGGACTACTCTGTCTTTGTGAAGTTAAGTTGTTTAGTTAAAATTAAGCGGCTATAATGTGAGTGGTTATTTTCCCCAGCGTGGCGGCACACAGCAAGCAGAATCTGATGACCATGGCCAACCTGGGCGTGGTGTTCGGACCCACATTAATGAGGCCACAGGAGGAGACTGTCGCCGCCATCATGGACCTTAAGTTCCAAAACATTGTGGTGGAAATCCTCATTGAACACCATGAAAAGGTAACACACAGACTTTATGATCTATCATATGCCTAGTGGAGTGCACTCTATAGACTGTATAAGTGTCTTTGGGAATATCCTTCTATTGAATTCTATTGTCTTTTTTTGATTGTACACATGTTAACTGCGTTGACTCTTAACATTGAATTCATCCTGCGAGTGCAACATTTTCTATACAACTGTTTTGCAATTTGCAGTCCACAACTATATTCACTAAAACCTAAGCACTGTAGGCAGCGCCAGGTAACAAGTGACAGCATGAAATGAAATCTGAGGTGACATGACATCAGTAAGCTGCTCACAGCACCTTGTTGTTTACCTACCTGTGTGGCGCATAATTACTCGAAACTGACAGATTATAAATGTGCTAGTGCAGCAAAAAATGTGTTTGCGAGTCTTTTTTGGAACGGGGCGCTTTATTACTGTTAGAGGTTTTGTGTTTCGCTTCCTAAATTATTATTCGGTACTTCTCTGCTGGAACAGAAGTGCACGTACTGTACTATGTCTGACAGAAGAGTTTCATCTGGATCGAATAAGAGTCTCAATTAGGGGAGATGTGATGCTCTTTTCTTCTGCAGGTATTCTTCTTTTTGGTGAGGGTGGTTTATACGTGTACATTGAAAATCTTTTTTTGCTTTATTGAGTAAGTGTTCTGGCAAAAACATGCATCATACTAGATGATGGGGTAATTTGTGGCTATTGGAAGCTTTTCTGAGTTGACATAGAGCTCAGATAATGAAACATGCTTGGACATCCTTCACCCAGTTATTGAGGTGCAGAGAAGCTCGATGTTAGTTTAATTTACATATTTTTGTGTGGCTCTCCAATAGGGGGAGCCCTAAGTGCTTCTACCAGAATCAAACACATGGTTTTCTCTTCAATTTCAGCCTTTTGATTACTCCGTAGATTGTTGCACACATTTTATTACATTCAGAAAGGCCTGTCTGAATGCATTTATTTTGGTTGTGAGTTGTTTCATAACCTGTAGTTCACAGGATCATGTAATCTCCCCCAGAATGTCATTAATCGGTGTCAATCCTCAAACGGGGATAATTCTCCGTGTCAGAAGAGAAAAAGGTTTGAGATTAGTTTTCTAATCTGTTTGGAGCAGAGCTGCACTCGCTGCATAGAATCAGATGAAACCGGGAGCTCGTCGTGTTTATTTTCCTTAATTTTCCTTTTTATTTTCATTAAAATGAAGACGAGGCGTGTTGCGAATAATGTCTCCACCCAAACTCACAAATCTAAAACGGGGTGTGAGAAAATACAGAAAAAACAACACCAGCAAAAACAACACCAGCCAGCCCCGCGCGCACCGCTAGTGTCCTTAGACTACCTAGAGGTATCCAGCACTGGCCAGCTGATAAAGGATGTAGTGTTAGAATGCAGCAAGAGCATTTTAGAAAGTACAGCATGTTTGAGCAGGGGAAAAGTTGAGCAGACAGACAGACGGGCATTAACTTCCCTCACAGCTGAGTCCCACTCCAGACTGTTGATACCCCCAGATACCAACAGTAGACTCTGCTTTACATTCACCTCCATCTGCAGAGAGAGGCGAGAGGGGAAGAGAGAGGCAGCACAAACTCTCAGCCATATCAGATTTCTCACTTTTTCTATCTGCCTCTCTCCTACAAACTTTTTCTCTCATGCCTCCACCCCCCTCCCCCTCCCCTATCTGCCTCTCCGTTCACACTCTCGCTCACTTTCTCTCTCTCTCTCCTCTCCCTTCCCTACCTCCCTCCTCTCCTCATCTGTGATCCTTTCTGAGGCTCTGCTGAGACTTCCTCTTCTCTGCAGCCCTATTCTCTTTTAACTCCACATCTGAAGTTTATATGTAAACATGGGCCCGGTGTAAACAGGCTTTGCCAGTTGGCCAGTCCTCCTCAAGTCCAAACCTTGTTTATTTGACTTTGGGTCAATTTTTTTCGGAGGAGAAACGTCACCTTAACTTAGCCCTGGATTTCTGGATGGGGGAAGTGATTATTTATTTATTTAGTTATTTTTTAATTTTTTGGGCACACACACATGCGCGCACACACACACAAATCTGTTCACATGCAGTTTTTAGGGTCCAATCAATGAGCAGCTCAACTTTTCCTAGGAGAACTTGCTGCTGCTGCAAATATCTTTTTCTATCCACAACTACATAAAGAGTGTGAGTTTTTCAAAACACATTGGTTCAGTTGAGGACATGCTGCAGCTCAACAGTCTAGGAGTATCTGCACTGTGTATGCTGTGTTTTGCTACAGACTTATTCACATGTGTATTCAGATCTTTACAGATGCTCCCGAGTCGTGCCCTCTCTCACCTGCTGCCCCAGTGCTCTGTGCTCCCACGAGGCAGTCCAAGAAAATGAGTCGACAGAATCGGCCTTTGGCTGTCTACAATCCGCAAGCCCTTGACATTCAGAATGGTAAGAGATGTACAAGTTTGTACCTGTATATTTTCACATTTCTTGGTGTGTTAAATGAAAGGTGTCGTGAATGTGTTTAGGAATTTATTTATTTTTTTGCTCTAGAAGTTCAAATGCTCCTCACTTTAGCTGTAAAGCACTATAGTGATCCAGCAAGCGTCTCACTTAGCATTTATTCATTTGTAGGGCCCAAGAGGTCTTAAGTGGCAACAAATGAGTAATACCTGCCCTGAGACTTTTAGTAAGTGCAAATGAACTGAACATAAATCTGTTATGCTGGAAAATATTATTTTACTTTCCATGTGTGGATATGTGGATACACCACACAGCAGCAACTCAATACATTTAGGCATGTAGATATGGTGAAGATGACCTGCTGAAGCTCAAACCGATAACTTTGATCGTCGCACGGTTGTCGGTGCCAGACAGGCTGGTCTATAGAATATAGCAGAGTATTTCAGAAACTGCTGATCTACTGGGATTTTCCCCACACAGTCATCTATAGAGATTACAGAGATGAAACAAAAAAGAAACTATACAGTGAGGGTAAAAATGTATTGTTGATGTCAATGGAGAATGGCCATACTGTTTCAAGTTGAGAGGAAGGCAACAGTAACTACTGGTTACAACCAAGGTATGCAGAAGAGCATCTCGGAATGCACAACTCATTAAGTCATGAAGCAGATGGCCTGCAGCAGCAAAAGACCACGCTGGATGTCGGTCCTAAGCTACGAACAGGAAACCAAGGTTACTGCTGGACCAAAATGGAAAACTATATAGACTTTGCCTGGTCTGATGAGTCTCGATTTTTGTTGCAGTATTCAGATGATAGGGCCAGAACTTAGTGGAAACAACATGAAAGCATAGAGCCGGCCTGGCTTGTATCAGTGGTTCGAACTGGTAGTGGTGCAGTGGTGCAGAGAATATTTTCTTGACACATTTTGGGCCAACTAGTACCAACTGACCATCATTCAAAAAGCCTATGCCTTTATGACCACAGCGTGCCCATCTTCTGATGGCTGCTTCCAGGAAGATAACGCACCACGCCACAAAGCTCAAATCGTCTCAAACTGATTTCTTTTACATGACGACGAGTTCACTGTACCCAAATGGCCTCTACAGTAGGGCTGGGCCATATCATACCATTCACAGTAATACCGGTATAATGTTGGGCAACGATAAGAAAATGAAATATCGCAATAGATTATGGGTAAAACGCGCATGCGCAGTGCCTTTGTTTTCATACGCACATGGCGGAAAAAGCATGGTGGAGAATGAGAAGGTCGAAAGCGGATCGTTGAATGAAACGGATGAACCAGAATTGGTTTGTAAAAATGCTGCAAATTCAGTGGTGTGGAACTTATTACTTCAACTTATTACCGTGTTTTTTAAAAAATACGGCACACTTAAAATCAATCCTTTGATTTTTCTGAAAATCGACAGTGCCCCTTATAATCCCGTGTGCCTTATGTATAAACTCTGGTTGTGTTTACTGACCTCGAAATGATTTTATGTCGTACACGGCGCTCAAAAATCTGTCAAATGTTTTAGTACGACTTTGCTAAGCTATGAAGCTGCACCGCTTGATGGATTGTCGGAGCATTACGGCTATTGTAGGCAGGAGCCTCGCGGAGTGATACGTACTGTGCTTCAACATAATATTACCATATTGTGTGTGTATAACCTCTTTTTAAGTTTTGTGGATATTATACATGGTTATGCTGAGGATATGTCGGCCAATTTCCACTGGAAATGCCTTTTGGTTAAACTGTCAGCAAGGAATTTGCACTGTTACATTTTTATATAACTTTAATGCACATAAAAAACGGCTGCTTGTTTAAATGGAAATACATTGATGAGTTTTTTTTTTTTGCACTAACAAAGTTGTGGAGTTGTAAAGTATTTTGTCTAGTGTCAATTATATCGTCAGTTATATCATTATCGCAAATTTTCAAATGTATATCGTGATAAATATTTTTGGTCATATCGCCCTGCTCTACTCTACAGTCACCAGATCTCAGTTCAATAGAGCATCTTGAGGATGTGCAGCCAAAATAATTTTCTGCAAATTTGTGACGCTATCATGTCAATATGGACCAAAACCTCTGAGGAATGTTTTCAGCACTTTGTTGAATCTATGCAGCAAAAAATTAAGACAGTTCTGATGGAAAAAGGGGGTCCGCCCTGGTTCTTTGTCTACACAAGGAACCTGCCAGTTGAGATTCTGTTGGGGGACAATTTAAAATCCAACATGTATTGTCTTAAAGAACCTGAAAAGGGAAAACTTTAGTGCTAATTTATTTTAGTGCTAATTTGTACACTTACTCCCTAACATATTTTGTGCATTAATTATCATAATAGAGTGTTGCCAGGTTGTGAGGTGCACCAAGGAGGTTAGGCTTTATGTAATACAGTGTTGTTGAACAGAAACACAAAGTCAATATCCAGAATTATCATGAAGTCGAATCAGCATCTTTCTAATGGGGGGTTTAAACAAAAACTAAACATTATCACTGTCTGATGCATTCATGCAACAATATTAGTATCCATTAGTTTGAGGTGGGTGTAACAAATAAACTGGCAACTAAGTGTATTTACCGCTGATCCCTGCTGAGCTCTAAATCACTCACTCTGTCTGTTCCCTTATGAGTGCTATGCAGAATAACAGTGTCTACAGATGACACACTAAACTTAATCACCTTCTTTCTCTAATACTGTTTGAAGGGATTTGCATCTGGGTCTTGTCTGTGTTTTTGTTTACTTAAAAATTTACTTTCTCTAAAGATTGACTGGGAGACTGCAGCATAAGAGAGTCCCACTCTGGTACATCAGGCCTGGTCACCTGACCCACTGACCCAAACACTCTAACTCTAGCAGTTTCTGATCCACAGCCAGTTAAATCCCCCCCCCCCCCCACACACACACACACACAATACCAAAGGAGTCTAAATCTGCTTACCAGATTGCCTCTCTTTGTCTCCCTTGTGCTAGCTTTTACTGTGGGGTATTTTAATATCAGGGATGAAAGGCATAATCCTTTTTTAACCTTTGTGTCTTTTATATGGGTCCCACATAATAAGAGTAAAAGCAATTTAAGAATGCTGAAGTGGGTAAGAGAGAGCAGTGTTTATGTATGCGTGTGACTCTTCTTATGAGTCTACGTGCCGTGCTCGGTGTCTGATATCCTCGCAGATGTGACGGCACACCATGCGTAGAGAGGTGCATTAATCAGAGTATTTGTGTCAGGAAGCTTTCCAACAACTATAGTTTACAAGGCTCTTATTCTCAAGATGATTACAGATCACTTGCATGTTTGTTACTGATTTAATTAAAATGTAAAAGGTGCTAAAGATTTAGCTGCCAGTTTATTACTGTTGGTGTGTTTTGCTTTTTTAATATTTATTTCATCAGATGTGATGTTTTTCTTAGAGCACTTTACAAAAAAATGTACTGTCAAAATCTGTAGATAAAATTATATAATAATGCATAAAATAAATTCAACTCATTCTCATTATAAAGTGGTCTAAAGTTTAATCAATAGATTTTTTTTTAACTTTAACTTTTTTCCACTAGAGAAGCTTTGCATGATTTACAGTTCAAATTAATCTTTGGTGCAGACCCTCAGGCCATCTTCTGTCTCTTACAACCAGATTTCTATCCTGACATCACCACATTCTAAGCAAACTTTCTTTTGATGGGTTTCCACCTCTAAACAAAAGACTTGAACAGTAGGCTAGCAGAAATATTCTGCTCACATCTAGTGCTGCGTATAGGAAGCAAGTTGTAACAACGACAGCTTCATTTTTCAGCATGACAATGATCCCAAACAGACTGCCGGCGCAGTAAAAGCATACTTGGATAGAAAAACTCACAGTGTAACACTGTTGGTCATCGATTGGCCTCCCCGGGGCTCGGGCCTCAATATTATTGAAGCAGTGTGGGATCATATTGAGAGAACAGTGCCAGCAGCCAACATCCAAAGAAGAGCTTTGAATGTCCTTCAAGAAGCCTGGAGAACTATTCCTGAAGCAGCTGCCTAAGAAAGATCAGGCTGTGTTCATACCAAATATTGACTTTCATGTTCATTAGAAATGTACAAACTCTGTTTTTGGTCTATATATTGTACTTCCATGTATGTTTGCACATGTTTCAATAAATCACTGCACACATTTCCTATTTTATTAGCAAAATATAAAGAAATGAGGGTGGCTCAAGGGTTGATGATGTATTTATTGGGGGAAAGATAAATGTTGTATTTATTGGTTTTGTTTTGTGGTTTTGTTTGGTTTTTTTACATTTATCCTTTTGTGCCTCCCTCATCTCCTAAAAGCACAATCTTTACGTCACAGTAAAAGTGAAAAACAAGAGCTCGGCTCTCCCAGCTGTCTCTTAGGTTCCTGTCTATGACTTCACAAGTGTAACACTACGAACAACACAAACTTGGTTGTAAGTCTCGCCTGCTTTGACAGCAGTTTGATTTACAAAGTCCCTTGTTGATGCAGGATTGTTTTCATGTGTTGATAAATTATTCATCTGTTTTATCGTCGGCAAGCTTGAGCAGACTGAACCTTTTACCGTTGACTAAAATGATTTAAAAAGATGTAATTAACTCAAACAAACACATGTTAATTGTTTATCCCAATGTCAACAGTGGGAGACGGTTCCAGCCCAGCTCCAGATGAGACATCAATGGGCAGCAATGAATCGGTATCATCGCAGTCATCATCAGCCTCGGCCTCAGAGGTGAATATGGAGAAGAGTGACCACGCCCCTCTTAATGCCAGCCTCTCCTCAGGCAGCAACTCCGGGTGAGTTCTTCACTAAGTCTCAAATCGATATGTCGCATGCGGGCGCTCAGAATGCATGTTTGTGAGGTGAGATCTTCAGCTAACAGGCCACAAATGAAAATGATTTCAAATTAGTAGTGCTTCACGTCAAGTTATCCCATTCTCAAAGGTAAACTCTGTTTTTAATAACTAATGTTTGATTAGAGTGTTTTCTAATTAACTGGTCTTTGCTTCCAAAGCACAGCTGTTAGTCTGGTAATCAGTCTTTGGTCAATTTCCTCTCACTTAATGTATTGATTCATTTAACATATGAACCGTTGAACTTCTCAGAAGTGTAGGGGATGATTCAGAGGAAAAGGCAAACTCCAAATAAGAGAGAAGGACATTTTAATTGTAGGCTTTTTATTCACTTGCATTTTGTATTGACGTGGTTACTGTGATTCTGCGAGAACCTGTTCTTATGTATATTCATATTCTTTTTAGTCTCTTGTTAGTGTTTTTGGAGCAGAAATCTTCCATTAAATCAATTGGATTTTAGGTTTTTTGTCTTCCAGGTCAAACCGGTGTAGTTTAATCAGACCATCGGGGATTCGATGCTCCCCTCGTCCAGTTTGAAAATGTCCTTAGAAAAGCACATCTTTTAGCAACATGTTAGCGTTTGTCTCAGGGCACCGTTGGTCATCCTCAGCTGACAGAAAATTGAAATTCCCTTTCACGCCCTTTCAGTTTTGCATCATCTGGCTCGACAGTAACTTTGACGCACACTTGCGGAGTAAAATGAAGAATGAAATACTTAGAATATTAGCCACATATTTCAACAAGAACCTGAAAATAGCGTCTCTAAGCCAAAAGTCCAGCGACTTCTTCCTGTGGACATTATTAAAAAGGAAATTCATGTAAACACTTTGGGTTTCATTCATCATGGGAAGCAGTTGCACTTTTCTGCACTTAGCAGCTGCATCTCAGCTCCCTCTTTACCACTCTGGGCAAAAAGCATACTTAGCAAGATAAAACAATCATTATTAATAATGCACACTTACCTATTTTTGAACATTGTGAATCGTGGAAAACGAGCATCTCAGTTCTCGTGTGAATCACGCGTTTGCTAACCTGTAATGCACATTACGCAGTTGCCATTTTTGAGTTTAATTAAATAACAGATTATTCAAGGTAAAGTGGAATTAATTATTGGAGTGTCAGCCCCATTGTTCTTGCTATTAATCTTTTGTACTAGATGGGAAATGCATTAATAGCTGGAATGCATTGCCATGCCTCTCTCTCTCTCTCTCTCTCTCCCTCGCTGGCTTCTCCTTTCTGTCCTCACTGCTAAGTCCTTGGTCCTTTTTGTTGTTTTCAGCCTATGACTTGTCTTGAATGCTGATGTGAGAGATGAATTATTGGGTTATGCTGCAGATGTTAGACTCTCTGCTGTGTCATGTCTACACATTCACCTTGGAATAGACTTGTCTTTTTTTTTCCCTCATTCACTGTCCCTCTCTCCTTTTCCATCAGCTGAAAAGAGTTGTAAAATAAAAACAAATCCTCCTCACACCTTGACAGAGGACAATGTGATTCTTCTCTCTGTGACCTCTGTGGGTGCCTGCCCGCCTGTGAGTGTAGGCATGTTTAGTTTTTTTTTTAAGTTGCAGGATTAGACAGACAAGGCTCTATAGCCCTTATGTAACCAACTCTATTTTTTTCCCCTGCGGGTATTTTATTTATTTATTTTTTTCTGCTTTCCCACATATGTGGCATCATGTTGGAGGACGGAAGGAGCAACCAGGAGGAGGTCGTAAATCTCGGCTCTTATTTGTTTGGGAGACAGGTGGCCGTGCGTTGGCCGTGTAAATCGTATTGACATTGGGGAGATATTCATCTTGTTTACCCTTATAGCCGCAGCCCCTGTCCCTTTATGAAGACTTGCGCCATATGTCACAGGGTGTCGCCCTGGCTTTGTTCGCTCATAAATCTTAGCATGTGAGATGGTAGAGACCTGTTAGCACAGCAGCTCTCTGGCGTGGAACCCAGGGATTCGGCGTGAGTCGTAGCCAAAAAGAGCAGTAGGGATGGCAATTGCTGCATTACTTCCAGCCACTCTCAGAAATGTGTTATCTGCTCTCTGGCGTGCTCAAAGGCGCACCTGGAAAGCAACATATTTTAGTCTCTGTCCTGCAGCATGGCAAAAATCTGCATGGTCATACAAAAAAAAATGCATCCTGACTCACTGTATCATACAGTAACTCTTTGTGGGCAGTTGCACGATTTATCTTCTCTGTCTACTTCCATGTCTTGCCTCATTTCTCCTCTTCTTCCTGAATTCACTCACAGCTTCTCCCAGCGGCTCGGTTGCCCGAAGTGCTGCCCAATGAGGTTACATTTTCTGGCCTTTTTTTTTGTTTTGTTTTTTTGGCCTCCTTCTATCTCTGTGCTGCTGCCCCACCTCCAGCCCTCCAAGCCTCCCACTGGCAGACAGCTGTGGATCATAAAATGGTGGATCAGAGCTTATTTCCTGCCCACCCAAACTGGAGATTGCTGGGCGAGCAGCTCGGCTATAGGTCTGATCCCACTTTCTACTAGAAACAGTACTAAATCCCACCGCTGCCTTTCGTCCTTTGGTAGAAAGACGGTCGATAGCCCCGCTCATCCCCATGTTAGCTCCACGCCAGGATCAACAAGGCTTGGATCCTCCAGGCTGAAATTCCTGCAGTAATGAGAAGCAGCAGCCCTCTGCTGTGCAATGCGTGATAACGTGTGATAACCCCGATGTTTATAACGATAAACCAGAAGACCTCCAGGTGCTGTTCACTTTGAAATTCCGTGTTTGCAATATTGTTTGAGTTTGATATAATGATGCCCTTTAGTTTTTACAATATGCCCTCTGCATGTATATTATATATAATATACATGCACATCCTCACAACTTGAAACTTAATACTCTTAAAGAAAACTCTTGTGATGAATATTACCGGCATCTGAAAGGGGATTTTCATCCAGGCCTTTCATGCACTGCATTTTCAAGTCCCTATTTACTGTATTTAATCATCTTTACAGAAAAAGCTTAGCTAGGCCTGTGACGGGTAAAAAACAACGACGAGCAATTCATGCTCGATGCTATTTTTGCTGAAGAGAAATGGCAAACGATTTCCCTCGCTTTGGCTTAGCTGTAATTGTGAAAGCAATTTTTGGATAAATCCATTTACCTCTGATGTATTTAACAAGTTTCTAGGGCAGCCATGTGGCGTTCCCTGATTTCCCTAACTGTTTATTCTGTTATTATTATTTAGATATCTGTTTATTTTAAAGATCTTCACAGAGCTGCATAATCCTCTTCCCAGCTGTGAGAAACAGTCAGACAGATCATTTAACTTTTCTGAAATATGTGGATGTTGACATTTTCTCCTTTCAATATCATCTAACTTTGGATATGGCGTGTATGTGAGTGAGTTCACCTGCTGGTGGGTCAAGTGTTGGCGCTCCTCGGCTCTCCTCTCTTTTGGCTTCGACCCAGGCGGACAGTGGTTGTGCCTGGGACCAGGTTAATGAGTGGATTTGCTGCACTGCAGCGCACTGTCCCCCATGCTGATGTGGAGCAGCTGAGCACCACAGTGGCCCCACACTGCTGCAGAGCAATAAATCACCCACAGTCAGGCCAGGCCCAAACAGAGCAGCCACCGCTGGGGATGGACAAGAGCACTGAGAGAAGCAGGGGAAGAAATGAGGGAAGAAAGCAACTACGGGAGGCGAGGGGGTGGCGTGGGACGAAAACGTGAGCACAGCGCTGTGTTCACCTCCACCTATGTCCACATAACATCCCCAGCCATGTTCTCCCTTAAGGCTATCTCTCCCCCCACCCCTGCTAGTGCCAACGTAACCACTATTCACAACATCCTCTCAACCTCCAGCCCCTCCCCAGCTGCTCCCTCTAATTGCCTTTATTAACGTCTCTATGGGAGCGGCAGCTAGGAGCAATTTGCTCATTATGTGCTGTATTAGCACTGGCCCTGGGGCAGGCATGGAGCACAGAGGGATGCCTGGCTGAGACTCCTTCTCTCCTCTGCTGCACTCTCCCTTTATCAGGACCCCTACCTCAGTCCTTCAGGTCGGCCATAGACTTGTTGGCCCTGACAACGAGTGTAAAGCACAGCTACTACTGCAACAGATAAAACTACAGTCAACGTGTGACTGTGCAGAACCTGCGCTCACTACTGTAGGTACAGGTTTTACCAAGAAAAGAAACGCATAATGGCTTGAGAACATCTTCACGGGGTACACACACAAAAACCAGCTCAAATTGGTGACGTTAACTAATTAAAAATTTCCTTCTGATTTTGCTATATTGTATATCTAAATGTTATATTTAATGGAATCTGGTGAAATAAAATTTAATTGATCGGTATATGTTTAGTTTGAACCAAGCACATTTTACTCACGAAAAATTCGCATTTGAGTAAATAAACCTTTGAGTAAATAAACCTTTGAGTTCATATATTTCAATTGCATTTATATTATAATGCTGCGTGAACAAGAGCATTAATGCTGGTATGGTGTTGTTTTTATGGAAATGTGACCCCATGTTATAGTGTAGTATGCCAACATTACTGTATGTATTAGATGTCCTTAGCCTTAATCTGCATTCTTTTTGATGGCCAGCAGGGGCTGACTCTTCTAGTTGGAAAACCAAGTGATTGTACAGAAGCCTGTGGTTACATGAGCCTACTTCTCTTTTGATTTGTGACCTCACTAAACGCTAATTCTAAGTCTAAATGTTTCATTTTGTTCTTTATGGTTGAATTAAGAATTAAATAAACTATAAATTGTGCAATATTCCTGTCAGAGACGCCCCTTTCTCGTAGTGTTCAAAAAACAAGTCGTCAGCGGCTAAAAACCCAAAGATCCAAAGAGGGAAACCGATGGGTTACATAATGCTGACCATAATTTCAGTCAGTAGACGACACTATGGAATCTGTGGTGACTAAGCTGCTCTGTTTTATTTGCAGATCTGCCACAGCAGCAGCCTCCTGCTCTGCTCCTGGATCGTCAGGAGAGCGTCAAACTGCTGCTACCAAGGCTACTTCAGACAAAGAAAGGCAAGAGGAAAGGTAAGACGGGGCTCTTTGCTAGTTTCTTCTCTAATTTCATAATTGCCTTTCGCCTCTCTTCCGTGCTGTTTTGTCTGAATTGTTCACTATCACGCTCGCATCATGTTTGAATGTCATGCGGAAAAATTCTTTCACTCTCTTTTCCTGTTTTAAATCACTTGCTCCGTTACTAACTCGCTGGTCTTATCTTGCGTGTCTCAATCGTCTAGCATCAGCGCAGCTTTTCACATCAATATTTTCCTTCTTTTTCTTTTTAATGTTGTTCACTCTTTCTGTGATTTGGTTACCTTTGATGAATTGAATGCCACACAAGCATTGGCCATAGCAGCAACCTTCTCCTTTGTCAAGCCTCAAATGGAACCTTGAGAGAAGTGGATGGGACTGTGAACGCAGTCAGCCCATTGCACTGATCAATTGCCCTGCCTGCCTCCAAATAAATGCTCAGTTCATTCTCGGTGCCTTCAGATGTTGCTGAGGAGTATGCAAACAGCGTGGTAATTCTACGGGCAATTCATCAATGTTGTTTTCATCGAAATAAAAGTCTTCGTTTTTCCAAATGCGGTTCCACATGAGTGCATTCTTCCAAAATTCTTCTGAATTCAGGAACTTGGCTGAGCATTGTTGTATTGACAACTCTGTGACCACAAACTTTTTTCAGTTTGTATATCTTCTTTCTCCTTTCTCATCCTACATTGTTGCCTCTCTGCAGAAAGAATATGAAATATTTATCAGGGCATCGTGCGTTGAAGGCACAATTTCTACATGGTAATGTTGCTGGCGTTCGAGATAACACTTTGCATTGGTGGGCAAAACAAGCTTTCTGTGGAGACGGTTTTTATGTTTTTGCCAACCGAATGGCATAAATACGTCTTTTTACTAACCTTTGCGGTGCGATGAATATGGTTTCTTTGACGGCGCTCTTTTACATCGGGCTGATTTAAAATGCAGCTTCTGAGCTCACAAATGGGAATTTAAAAGCCGAAGCGCTGCGGAGGGAGATTTCTTTTCTACCTGTGTTTGTGTGCAAACCTACTTTAGAATCCCCCTGCTACTTTTTAATTATCTCACCATAGATGGTTGTCTGCTGCGCAGACCTGATGTGTGCTTTCCTTTTTGGCTGTACAAAATCTGCTGCAAACAGTGCTGCATCCCATTGTGTCTGAGCACACACACACACACGCACATGTGCTTGTAGCTGTGTTTTGACTCGCTCCTTGGACTGTCTAGACTAGAGATAGGGCAAGACAAGGCTGTGTAGTGGCCCAGCTCCTCTCTCAGTACTTTTTTTCTTATTTTCCAACCTGGCCCATTTCTGCTGTTTCAGGCTAGTGAGTGAATGAACAAGCAGGCCCCGGGCCCAGATTGAACTGTGCGGTAATCCTTCCCAAAGCTCCGCCAGCTCACTGATTGCCTTCATTTTTCAGTGTCACCAGCAGGAAAGCCAGGGCAGTGTACCCATGTGAGGCTGAGCACGACTCTGAGCTCTCCTTCCACGTCGGCGACATATTCAACGGTGGTAAGTGTTATCGCCTACACCAGTCGCTCACTCAGAACCAGCCCTGGCATATTGGATTTGGAGGAAAACCGAACAGCCAATCTGATCTTCAATTGAACAGAGAGATGAGACAAGGAGGGGGGAGAACAGGGAGGGCTGCGCAGGAGACACAGATTTGGTCTGTGGTGTCTGAGTCGAAGCTCAACTGAGCTTTAATCACTCATAGAGGAAATGAGGATTTTTCGAGTCCCTATTTTTTTATATTTTTGTGAGAACCCTCCTTTATGAGACACCGATAGTATAAAGTGTATATACTGAATTATGTACAAGCAAACCTGCTTGTGGAGATGCTTTTGATATGACCTAAGAATTTATTGGTTGTTGTGATCACGTAGCTTTACATTTTTGCACTGTTTGAAATGGGTGCATCTGTATTTTAGTGTTGGTGTGAGGAGTACATGCCATTCAAAACACGATTACAGTAACAACACTTAATTTATTATAAAGTGGATTTATAAGTATTAAGAAAATAATAATATTTTAAAAGTCAGATTAAACCATCCTGTGGAGCCTGTTTTATTTTTCTCACGTTTTAAATAACTATTTTGTTGAAGTTGTTTCTTTTGGATTTTAACATAAATCTCCAGTTATCCTGTTAAGAAAGTTTGGGCACATTCTGTACAGCTTTGTTTATTATCTGTGTGTCCTTCAGCACTTAATCTGGCTTCAAAGGAAGCGACTGACATTGTTACATAAATGTTACGTGCCGAGGTTTTAATCAACTAAACATCTACTTGCTGTGTCTTCAAAACCCTTGACATTTTGCTGCACTTCTATTTCTAAATGTATTTGTGGTCTTAAGTCAGCTGGAGCGTAGCAGATATGCAGAAGGTCAAGAGGTCTGACTCTTTACCAAGTATGTGCATATGTGTGAAGACAAAGTTGACATATATTGATGTTTCCTAACCCTTAAAATTAGCAGAACATATCTGCATTTCTTATTTGCTTATAATTTATTCTCTTCGATTCTTCGCCACCTTAGAGACCTAAAGTTTTTTGTTGTTGTTCCATTATACTATACAATATATAACAGTTCAAAATATAGTGGATGCAAACAGCCCTTTAACAACAGTCCTTAATTGGAAAGACAGGTCCCAGGGCGGAGACATGGGGTAGCTATGGCCATGAAAGCCTGAAGTCTTGACCCCCCTCTAGCCAACCCACACAGTCAGTGGTGGTGAAGGGGGGGGCTACATTCACACTAAAAAGAACTGGAGTTATGTCCAGTTTGTTTTATCTTTCCAGCAGAAAGTTTTTGCAGAACTTTTCTCTGTGTTCCATGTTTCCATATTTTGAACACATTTTAGCATTATTTTAAAAGCATGAGTACGATTGAAATTGTTCTCATCTCATGAGTTTTATTGTAGTTTTTCAGTCACGCGACTGCTAAACACGTGACATTAACTTATCTGCCATTTTGGACGTGTCACAGTGTACGGTCAAGTAAATAAGGCCCCAGTCACACAGATCTAGAGATCAGTCCATGACCATCTGGCAACCGACGATTGTGAGTGGAAAATGTGTGTTCCCTCCACTTCCTTGCGATTGTGTTAGTTGCTAACAGATTGCTGTGGTGGATGGTGGCTTGCATGGAACATGCCCAGCTTATCTGCAACTACTTTCTGCTTTTATTTTGGAGGCAACATTTTCTGTTTCCAGTTTGTATTGCACTTTTTCCAAGTTTTACTGCGACTTTGCTAGTAGTTAGTCAGTGTTTGCAGACAAGTCGGCGTCTACCAAGCACACTAAGGGCAGCAATCTGCTAGAGACTAACATGATCACAAAAAGGTTTTTGGTGCAACACCTTCCTTGCAACTGATTGTTGGTAAACAGCTACCAGAAACCACTTGTGAACTGGTTGGAGGTTCAGTGTGTCTTTTATATATATAATACACATTCAAGCTTTGTCTTCCGTCATACGGCTTCAACTCTTGGATCAAACCAAATTCTCCCTGGTGTCTTCTCCTGAAAAATGAAGAAATAAACCCAGAATCTTAGTTTCTTCCTCTTCTTGTGCAGAAACATCAGGATCAGCTCATCATCACTTAATGTCAGCTTAATTTTTTTCACGGTGCATTTTTTTAAAAACGAATTTTCTGCAAAAATGCAAGCCGTTTAAAGTGTATATGTTACACAGCAAGTCTGCATCTGGAAAATTTTGAATTTCTTGTTGCTTTTTTCCAATGCGCTCAGTTTGAAATGGTGTTATGATTTCAAAATGAATGTGATGTTGTTTTTTACAAGAGCTGACATGAGGGATTGGGTCCATAACCTCATCAGGAAAATGCTCACTCAAGTCACAGAGTAAGAGACCTGAGAGGCATGTTTTCATGGACTTTTATTTAGCTGGGCTTTTTTTTTTCTAGCCGCAGCTGTCGCCCCCTGCTGGTCGTTCAACTCATCGGTCCCCAACTTTTTTTGCGCCACGACCGGTTCATGTCTGACAATATTTTCACTGCCCGGCCTTTAAGGTGTCGCGGTTAAATACAACAAAATAGAACCAGTACTGTTACCAAAAAAAGGAAGATTTATTCATAACACATGGGAAAAGACACAGGGAAACAGAGTTAACGATAAAAATGATTAAAAAATAACACTAAAAACCCTGAAAACCATGAATTTCATACCTGAGCCTCAACTCTCGCTGCCCAGTACCAAACGACTCACGGTCCGTGGCCCGGGGATTGGGGACCGCTGGTTTAACAAACATAGGTTTAAAGCTCCTCTGCATTTGCTTCCCTTTTCAACTAACTGTTACACCACTCATTATGCACTTCATTTAATGCCACCACAACTCAACAGATAAAACGTATATGGTGAGGTGACGTCAGATACTAGATGTCGAAAGGGTCGCAGAGATCGCAACAATTTTCTTTGAAATTCCCATTCTGTTCAGGAAAAAGTGAGATATTCGTTTCTATTTCACTTTAGCAAGCCTTCTAAAAGCAGGCTGTTTTGCTGTGAGGTTTGGCAATGACTTAACTTGTCTATACCCATATGAAAGTTTTTTTTTGTTTTTTAAGTTCTTATTTCTTTCAGTTTTGAGTAAAATGACTAAACTGAAAGGGCCAAAAGAAAACAAAATGACCACTGGATTTAAAGTAAATTTGTATGTTCTTTTTTTTTTATGTTTTGAGTAAAATGACTAAACTGAAAGGGCCAAAAGAAAACAAAATGACCACTGGATTTAAAGTAAATTTGTATGTTCTTTTTTTTTTATGTTTTGAGGCAGCCTGGGATTTGCTTTCTGACATATCTGTCCTGCTAACAGGGTCACAGTGTAGTTTATTGTAACTGAATAATCGCTGTATCCTCCTTTAAACCTCTGCCCTCCACACTCTCTTAACAGTGTACTCACTGGAGGCCCAGTGTCCTCTGTCTCTCTCCCACCCTCATCCCCTCCCATGCTGTTGTTCCCCCCCGTCGGTGACACTGTGTCCTCTCTTGCAGTGACCCAGTCGAGGGAGCCGGGCTGGCTGGAGGGGGAGCTGGAGGGGAAGAGGGGCCTCATCCCTGAAAACTATGTGGAGATGCTGTAGAACCAAAAGGAAATATTTATGGACATTTCATCACGTTCGCCGAGGGAAGTATGGGAAGATGCACGTGCCTCGATAGCCTCGTTCAATCGAAGCCCTGAATTTTCTCAATCAGTAATGACAACACCATATGATGTTATTGGTGCATTTTTGTTTGTTTGTTTGTTTGTTGCTGGCAAGTAGACTTTACAATGCATTTGCAAGCATGTTTATGTTTGTTCATTTTAGCCAAGTGTTCACCTGATTTTTGACAATTGTAATTGCAAAATGGGATTGCACTTCCAGTGCTCTGCTGTATATGAAGATGCTGTAGCCTCTATCCAAGGAACTTAGCAGAACCAGAGGAGAAGCGTCTCTCTAAGCGCCCTCTGCCCTGTTATACATGGTATCCATGAGCTCAAAGTCAAAGGGTGATCTTCAGAAACCACAAAGTAGAATGTCAGCACTCAAAACCACTGTAACATTTGACCCCCTCACAACCCCCCACAGCCCTTGACATTGATCCACGCAAATTTGTTTGAGATACCCTTTGTGCCTTCACAGTCAAAGCACCCGGTGTAAACATGCGTACGGGTATGTATGAAAACGATTGGGCGAACTTTTCATTTATACGATTTTGCGATGTTCTGTTCTTTTGAGAATAGCCAGACATGCAAAAGGAGGCACACTGCTGATGTAATTGTATTTTGTGTAATTGGCGCATTGATTGCACGTTTTGTTTTGTCCTTCTTTTTTTTCTCATTTTAATTTACAGTGCCGTATCGTTGCTGCCGCACTTTTTCAGAAACGCCTCTTAGCCACCCGATGGAACCTGTTGGGTTAAACACTAACACCTGACAATCAGCCACAGTCTATTTCGGCAGGTGATCGAAACCAAGTGTTTTTCTTCTCAAATCCTCCGTTTGGTTTGTTGTTGTTCGAGTTCAACGTTACTCAGGTTCTTCAGAGCAAAGGAATGAGACACTCCCAGAAAGTCTGAATTTTGACTTTTATTAGTTCTTTATTAACTTATCGGAAATGTGTGTTTTATTGTGAGCGAGACCACGAAATGCAGTACTTTGAAATATTTGTACCATTTCGCATCCATCGAGTGTTCAAAGCCCTAAAGAGTTACAACCAAGTATATTTACTGTGCTAAGTAATGGATGGGTTTTTTTAGGTTGTCATTTAGATTTGGTTTTAGCATGTGCGCACACCATAATACATTTTATCCTTCAGCTGTTCAGCGAAACACTTTCATTTGTCTGAGAGCTTTGGTTCAGCTGATTGTTTGTGTTTGCAGCTGAGGTTACAATAATTTAAGACAATGATTTATGACGTTTGTAAAGGTTCTTGGCTTTTCTCTCTCTTTTTTAAAAATTTACCTTTGGGTAACTTCTTGATCAATGTTAAACAAATAAAGATATCTATTTTTGTTCTTTCACTGCATTGCATATTCTTGTCATGAAAAAATACGATAAATGATTTATTTATTTATTTATTTACAAATTAAGGTCTTTTAACGGTTTCTTTAATTATTGGACTAATCTCACAACAGCCTATTAAACGACACACATTTCATGGCCATATTGTGCCGACTGAGAGTTATAACGAATGTTTGCTGTTTAGATCTTTGTCTGGGAAATGTGCAGCTTTATTAATGTGAAACGTGTGTGGTTTTTTTGCTGATTCATCCATTGTGTCACTGAAAAGGCTCCCAGTTTCCCACAGAGTCTAAGAATAAAATGATGAAATGCGGATTCATCCTGCAGCCACTTCACATACACTGAACCCTGTGGTGTAATGTAATCCTTCCTCTTTATATTGACCTGCGCTGGGCCCCTCCGACTAAAAGCTACTTCCAAAAAAACTTTCCATAAAGGGATTAAAAATAGATGTTAATCTTTTATGGAGGAAAAACACACTAATCCACCCTCCTCACCCCCACCCCAACACTCCCTGATCCATTAACATCTCAGCCTCACGCATGTTAATTCTTAGACTACATCTGTGTAATTAACACACCAAATGGCCTCCAGACCCAGAGCTTCGGCCTCTGTTACATAATTACCATCAGTGCACCCCCTGCTACACTCAGGCCTCCAGTGAACGGGCTGCTGCGCTGTTTAGCAGCGTAAACACATGCAGGCTTTGTCCATTTAAAGAAAGGTTTTTAGTGGTTTTAGTGGGTGACACATGTCCACCAGCCCCCCTGAAGCAACTGTAACATTAACATAGGCATAGCGAATGAGATGGGCACAATAGTCCCTCAACTACCACAACCGCCACCACCACCCACTCCTATAGCTCTTCATCATCTTCCCTCCACCAGAATACTTCTGAATCATAGACGTGCGCCCTGCCTGCCTCTCACACTCTGCTTTGGACTGTCAGTCAGAAAGCATGCCATGCTGCAACGATCTGCCTACCTATCTCTCTCTCAGTAGTATTTAGGCTCATCTCTGCTCCCTGCTGCCTCAGCCAGTGATTCACTGAGGCTCTAGTAGTTTCAAAATCAATTAAGCTCCATTCACTTATTAGTTCTCGTCATTGTGTGAAATTGTTGAATAGGAACAGCGTTGGGCTTTTCATATTTGAGGCTTGTTGAGCTGCCCTCCACTGCCACTTAAGATTGAGGTCAGCCTACCTGTGCATGCATTATTCATTAGTGTGCATCAGACTGGGGTGATGTATACATCAGTGTCACAATGTCGACTTACTTGATGCGTGTGAGTAAAAAAATCCAGATAGATGTGTTCATTTCTCACATCCCAGCCCCCCACCGGCTGTGTGCCAGCTGTCCTCTACCTCCCATGACGCAGTGTCCTTCAGCCCCCAAAACACACACACACACACACACCATGCCGTGACTCAGCCCAGATCAAAGCAGCGCAGCAGTTTACCTACAACCGTGAGAAAATGGCACAACTGCCTTAATACTTTCCTGTGTCTCCATCACGCTTCACACTCGTAGAGGGAATTTGGAGGAAAGTGAATTTCAAACATAAAGGAAAGAGTGTGTTTTCGTGTGTGTGCGGAAAGGGGGTGGGGGGGGACTCCTCAGCTGAGAAAGTGGGCCACAGAAGCCGCCATGTGTGCGGGTGCAGCCGTGAAATCAGCCTGATCCAATAGATTCTGTTTATCTGGCACGACTACAAGTGAAAGCAATTGGAAATCTGGGGGAGATTTGGAGAGGGCTGTGGATTCACAGAGAGAGAGAGGGAGAAGGAGGAAAATGAGCAAAAAAAAAAAAAAGTAATACTGTCTGCTCTACAGTCTGGCAAAGCAGGCGTGTTTTCAGATCAGCCTTTAACAAGGTTAATGGTGATTTTTCTCCACAGGCGCCGTTTTACTGTAAAAGTCTCACGCTTGCCCGCTGCCTTTATTCTGTTTTATTCCTTTATTCCGCTGTCATTATTCACTCTTCCCTCTTTCTGTTTCTCTTCATCTCCTCTCCTACTGAATAGCGTACCTGCTGATGCTTCTCTCTGTTTTGTTTTGTTTTCTTTACCGTATTAATATCACCGCCAACCAAATGCAGCTGTTTCAAATACATCCATCAACTCTTATAGTTTGGGGCGGGGATATCAAATACAAGACCCGGGGGGGCAGAATCGGTCCGGCACAGACCGTTTACTCCTAATAAAGATCTTCCCCTTGGTCATTTTTCATTTTTTCTTCTTGTTGGTCCAGAGTAAAAATGTAGTTTAATCACAGGACAGTCTTGGCAACTACAAGCCAGAGCTTTTTATGTTATGTTGCACATCTATTTACTTACAATTTCAGTTCAACTATATATTAACAGAAAGAGTGAATTTCAATGGTCACTTAAGATCAAAGTGGGCTATATGCATCCCATGATGTGAACGAGTTTTCTAGCTTCTTCTCATTGGTACAGATTTTATCGCACACGTCTTTAAAACACACACACGCACACAGTTGCACACAACCCATAAATTACAACAAATGCTTCAATTTAATGGTTTTTTTATTAGAATCTTGCAATAGTTTGCAAACACAAGTATGGCAATATCTGCATCAAGATATACAGTAGTAACTGCTTTCGAAGATGTTTTATTGGTTTATAGTGAGGGTTGTCTACTGTATGTTTGCTGAGAATTATTATACAAAGCATCTGAGTAAAAAAGTCAATTTTCAAATTGGAAAAAGAAAGAAACTAAAAAAAAACGAAAAAAAGGTTGTATATATTTATAAGAAAATGCACTGCCATGGCTGTGGAGATATGGCTTAGTCTCTCTACACCCGAATCATTATTGTGAACAGAGAATGGTGATGATGGGACTCCACGTACAGTGACTCCACCAAAGTGTACTGTGACACAGCAGTTAGAAAAAAATAAAAACAGACAAATATCCCGAGTTATCCCGAGCCGACAGGGAGGGAGTTCATTTAGGAGCCGACAGCTTTGAAGATAGAGCCGCTCCCCCAAGTACGGGGGTAAGGGTTGATTTTATTGTTTGCAGTGGGCGGTGATTGATGACCATTAAGTAAACAATACATTAATCTTGCTCCTCCGAAGCATTGCCTCGACACTTGGGGGAACACACACTTACAGTCCCTTTTAGCGGAGAGTTAGGAGATGAGATGTTTTGATACCGCTCTCAGTCGGCTGATTTAGAATTCAATTTCCCCAAAATTTACCAGACTGACCGTAGACACTCTCACATCAGCCACAATGCAACTCCACCACGGATGGTGCCAAAGCCCTTCAACAAATGCCTCCACACGTTGATCCGGGCAGTTATTTTGAATTTGAATGCTCACTGGGACATTAAACATCCAGTGTTTAAAACGAATTGCAGAATCTGCCCCTAAATAACATTTTAAAAAGGTTTTACCTCTAAAAATGATACTTCTACCGTGACCTTTGCCGTTGTGCGAGTGCCAGGTCTGTCTCCTCTCCTATTATGCCAGCAGTGGCTCATATTCAAACACTCTGGTCTTGAGCCCCACCTGACGGCGCCTCAAACGACACCATTCCCTGCTGTTTCCCCTTGTTTCAAGTCTTTATGTTCAGCCTAAGCAGATTTCTGATTTCAACACAGGAGTGACGCTCATCTTCTTATCTAGCTCTCTGCAAGCAAGCGAACAAGTGCGTGTCCCACTAAACTATGTCCAAAAGTACTTATCAAAAAAATTGCCAGCTTATATATCTGGAGGACGATAAAGGAGATGGAGCTTGATAACATCATCATCTTTGCATTTTTTGATACTTTTAATTTGAAGGTCCAGAAGAAAAAAAAAGTGTGTGTGTGTGGGGGGGTGTCATAATTGAAATTGGCTGGATGGTCGGGTATACCGCAGCTTCTCTCAGTGTGTGCACAAAGCCAAAAATAATGTTCTGTCACATAGCCGCAATTTCAATAGTTTGTGACTTCTTGATTTTTATTGTGGTGCTCATCAACAGTTACCGCCACGGATTAGGAAATCATTTCAACAGCAACAAGGATCCATCACTTCATACATCTCGTTACAAAATAAATCCTTTTTTAAATTGTTTCTTTTTTTTTTTTCTATGAGTCGGGGAACAACAATGCAAAAAGTAAAAAAAGAAAAAAAAGAAAAAAGATGCAGAATCAAATAATTTTACTTAATAAGAAGATAATAAATGTTCTCTCTCTAACATTCAGGTAGTAAGTTCCATAAGTCTCTCACGATGTATGATACATTCATTTCTCTGTTTGGCCCTTTTCCTGGTGCCAACCCCTTTCTTGAAATTCTCCTCTGTGATCCGACACACAGGACATGGCGAGTGGGAAACACACATTAATTTTTTTTTTGTTTGTTTGTTTTTGTCATTTTTTTCTCTCGAATATTCCAACAAGATGGTTAAAGTAGAAATGTTTTATACTACACTCAACATAAGGACTTGCTGTATTATTTACAATATATACTGTAAAACTGTAAATCAGGTGAGATAAAAAGGCACAAGTTTCCCTTTTTTTCTTTTTAAATACAATGTAAACATCTCATCAAAAAGCATGCAATAACATTTCATTTTACAAAAAGGATATCGTTTTTAGACAAAGTACTTAAATATTGTTTTCCAGCAAAATATAATTCTCTCAAAAATACTTTCCCATTCATCCTATGAACCTTTAGACAGTTTTTTTTAAAATTTTGAATTCTTGAAAAGAAAAAAGGAAAAAAAAAAAGACAAGAAGCAAAATAAAGAAACAGTGACAGATCAGCGTAAGGGCACGGCAAAGATGAATCGGGTACTGCATGATAATGACTGCGCAGGAGAAATTATTATAAAGTTTATGGCAAAACACAAGAATCCTAGCCTTCATGAGTGAACCGGGCCCACACACACACACACACACAAACCTCTTTGTGAATTACTGAAAAAGGATTCGGATTTGGGAATGACAAAAAGTTCAAATACCCTGCTTTGCTTTCCTCTCCCCCAAAAATACAGTATCGAATGACAGTCGTGATCCCAACAATGCCAACCTCCAAGCAGTTATGTAAATAAGTAAAATCACCTTGACTGATTTTACTTACTTACTATCTTTTTACACCAACGTCCAAGCAGTTAATGACGTAAGTAAGTAACAGCCCTTTTCCACTAGTACCTACTCAACTCGACTGACTCAACTTTGGTTGTTTTCCATTACAATCGAGTACCAAATACAGTACAGTAAGTCCCATGACACAAACACAACACAACAATGGAGGATGAGCTACCTGCTGCTCGGTCTAGTTCTTTTGGTCAAACTCGAGGACCACAGTGTTGTTTGTTCGTGTAGCCATTTTTCTCCTTGCTGGGTTTCAAAAATTTTGGTGAAGGAGTCGCTGTCATGACTTGTGGAATGACGCCGCTGGCTAGGCAATCAGTGCCATGTGGCCTGTTGATGTAACATTTTCGGTTAGCTTCAGATCGCTTGGAACAACCGCCGAGAAGGTACTAAAAAAAGAACCTGGTAGCAGGTACTACCACCTACTCGAAAACCCTTAAAAACCAGGTCAAGTCAAGCTGAGTAGGTACAAGTGCAAAAGGGCTATAAGTAAGTAAAGTTACTTACCTACTTACTCTGTTATGCCGACTTCAAAGCAAATAACAACACAGACGAGACCTCAGATGAGCACGAGGCCACAAATACAGCACGCGGCCACCCTGATGTGGTAATGATGTCGTCTCTAACTTTAGGCCGGGGTGACCATGCAGAACGATTTGCCCCCCTCCCCCACCCCGCATTATCACAGTTGCTTATCGAAACAGAGAATTCCTACGAGCTGCACTGACGCCTCATTTCACATTGTATCTTCTCTGTGCAAAAAATCTAAATGTGGAAATAGGATAATCCTATAACATTAATGCATAATACCCACGCCGAAAGAGCAGATCATCTACGCACATGCTTGCCAGGAGGAAAAAACAAAACAAAAAAAACCGCACACGCACTCCATACACACATGTAAATACACACTTACAGGGCACGAAAAAAAGAATAGTAATATTCACACACCAACCCCCCCTCACCCTCCCCTTGCACACACGCGCACTCTTTTTCTTCCCCAGCGACTCTGTCGTTTTTCAGTAGCATCATAGTAGTGTTCCACAACCACCCGGAAACCAGTGGGGTGTGAGACGAGCTAATGGTCCAGATGACTGGGCCTCGCCATGCTTTTAAAATAGTAGCACTTGGCCCAAAGATAGGAAAAAGAAAAAAAAAAGGAAATAAGCAAAGTGAGGGAAAAGTGATCATACCAACACATCTTCATCAAGCTCTCGTTGTCGTGTACCTCAAAAACGTCTTCTGTACAACAGCTGAATAGAGTGTGTTTTTAAGAAGTTAATACCTGTACACATCTGCCTGGGGTTTGATACGTTAGCTGTTTTTACTGTAAGCACTGCAAAGAGTTAACGCTCCGTCTTGGATTATATCGACTTTACAGAGTATGCGTGTTTGAACTGCGAGCCCACGTGGCGTACTGCGTGGACTGTTCTACCAAGTTACTGTACATGTTATGTTTTGCCTGGCTTTTGTAGAAACGAAGCACCTTAAATGTAAAACGACTGGCTTGTCAAAAACTTAAAACCTTTGCAACACACGTTTATTTAAAAAAATGCTTTTTATTCTTTCTGGGAAGAGTAGATAAGTGTCGGTTCACAAAGGGCTGGTTTCGCTTCATTGTGAGTAAAAACAGACATTTGGACAGCTGCTCTGGAGATAACACAAATAACAGCAATTACTATGGATGCACCTCAGTCAAATCCATTACCAGCGGACTGTACTGAAATTGTTTCCGTAAATGCATTATGTTTTTCCATCCCGCCGCGCTCCTGACCATTTCTGCACAAAGGTAAGAAGTCTCTTGTCAATATTGTCTTTAATTCTACACCACCACGCCTCTAAAATAGTGACTTTATGACATGGGAGCATCACGTGCAAAGCTTTCTTTTACACGAGAGAGAGACGTTTGTGTTTCAAAACAGCTTTAGCTTTGGACTTTTGCATATTAGTTTTGATTGTTTGACTACACATTTTAACTTTGAAAAAGAAAAATCAGCATGTAAATGTCAGTGATGGCTTATATGATACCGATTTTAAAATTGAACCTTGTTAAATTTGATGCGACTATTCAGCTTATGATGATCCTTGTATAGCCCTTGGAATATATTCAAATAGACCTTTGTCTATTAAGTCTAGATTTTCTGTGCCTCCTCATTAATGTCCTTTTTTTTTTTCTTTTTTGCCCTGCAGTCTCGTCACTACACTGCAAAGCAAATGTAAATATTGGCATAATTTTTTTTCATAGTGCTATTATCTGTGAAAGACTGCATAAGCCAGAGTTAATATTTGCAACAAAACCTTTTCTCTAGATTTGTAAGTAAGGGAGTCCCATTTCTAGTGCATGTGGAGTGCACCTGTGCATTTTGTGTGAAGGCATGTGGACAGTTAAGTGTGTCGATTTCCCTCTACGTGTGTTTGTGTGTGTTTGTGTGTGTAGTGAATGTATCTAGTGCGCCCTAAGAAATGTATGGCTTTATCTCCATAGAAAATACTGTTATCGTCTTTGGGGCAGGGGGACATTGGTGTACTTCGGGATGCTTTGTCACATTTGTCACAAGTCCTTCTCGGTGTGTCGCGCTCGGCTTCTCAAACTATCCGCAGCTCTAAACCGCTCGTGGTGACTGCAGGGTCAAAACCTTCTCCCCCAAACTTTCTCTTGTTTTCTTTTCTTTTTTTTCCTAAATCTTTCCATCCAGTACGAGGACGCTGGCATACTGAGCGACACGGTGCGGGCCAGCAGGACGGGCCTTCCCAGCACATTTCTTCTCTTCCCTGAACTTTTCTCGCTCCTCTTTTTCGAGTTCTTAATGCCGCTTCTGTCCCATCTGTGTAAAGAGTCACTTCTTGTGGAAGTAGATCGTGTGAGTGAGGCCTGACTCCACCTTTGGTATCTGGTCACTGATGATCTCCACCAACATTTCGGGGAATTCCACCTTCAGGGCCTGGGACTCACGAAAGGTGTAGAAACAGAAGTCCAACAAGTTCCCCACCAACTGGAGACCACAGAGAGAAAAATATGATTATTAGAAACATAACTGGGTTTTTTTCCACTTTATTTTCTAAATTCTAAATTATTTCCTACTTACCAGCGTTGTGCAAAAGTCTTAAGTCACCCCTAATTTCTTTATATTTTGCTAGAAAAGCAATTCCACTTTTCTGAGTTTGGAATTCCATACATTTTGACAAGATTCCCAACACCACTGGCTCTAATGCAGTCCAAAACCATGGCTGGGCCCATTCTCTTAACCTTCTCTATATATACTGATGACTTTAACCATAAATGTCATATTTGGATTAATTTCTTCATCAGACGTGCTGAAAGTGTAATCTGTTTCCTTTCATTGAGAATGGCTTCATGATACACCTCAAACTGGTTCATCTCTTGTGTTTTACACTTGAATTATTCACAGGTACACTCATTTTCAGTCCACTTCTTGTACCGACTGAAAATGAGTGAAAAAGCAGCCAATAAAGGAAGTTCAGAAAGCCTGGAGAACAACTGCTTAAGACCACTTTAAAAAATTGCAAGAAAGTCTGACTCCTTGGAAGCGATATATGAAGACGCAATACTTTCACACAGTACTGTACTGTACATGTATATTTTTTTAAATGTGTGTAAACTGCAACTGAATTTCACTGATTGTCTTTACCACTTGGGGGCACCACTGATTTTTGTCTGGGCAGATGACCCTTCTTTAAAAGAAGGGTCATCTGCCCAGCACTAACCCCATTCACTCAGTCATTAGGGTCATTGAATCTCTACGACTGGTCTCTCTTGCTAACGCTCACCTCCAGAGGCTGTGCCTACACTGTCATTCTCCCACGCACTTGTTGACCCGTACATTTAAAAAAAACAAAAAAAAACTCATTTTGCACATTTGCTATGGTGACCAGTGTGAACTCCAATAAACTGCAAGCTGATATCGATCCCCTTTTGTTCCATTCACCAATACGAGCCTCATCACTGCCTTTTCCAAAATAACCTTCCCTCAGGGAGAAAATGGGATGTAATAATCCTTATTCCAAGCCACAGCACCATTGAACTGCTAAGTAAACACATTATCCAAATCCACTATTTTGCCATTTCACTGAGAACATTTCCAGTCATATCAGAGCCCTAAAGTGCATAACTAGGCTGCCAAGGGAAGGCAGTACTGTATGCAACTGGCAAGGGGGGGGGGGGTCAAGGGTACTTACATCATGCATGGCGTCCAGCAGCTTGGTGAGCTGGAAGAAGCGCTGCCAGGTTTGGCCGGAGTTGTTGGTTGCTTTTCCCACCGAACGCCGGAGCTCTTTAATGTAATTAACCCTCATCTCCTCGAACGCCGCCTGGTTCTTCAGACCCTCTTTGGGAACTGGGAATCAGACAAATCATTATGTCATTGATATGGATGCAATGACTGTACAACATTTATTTAAAACAATTTACATTTTAATGACCCAATACTAGCAATCAGGACTAAACAGTGGAGACTTCTCTTCTTAAACCTGTTAGCCGTTTTGACATGACTGCAGGGGACTTTGTACTGAACAGCCAAGCCTGCGATTCCATTAGACATATACAGGAAGAAATATTCGCCTAATGTGTCTCTATTGTGCTCTATCTGGGCTACGCTGAGAGCTGCTGAATGCTTTTCAGATAATTAATGGTGTTATCACAATAAATATTCAGTGGGCTGTAGGGTTGATTTTAAAAAGCAGGAATCTGAAGAGCAAGTTAATGTTCAATTTGTCATCTGTGGTTGTATTTTAAAACAGTGAGGGCAATGTGTTAAAGTAATGATCAGGACTGTTGGGTGACAGTGTTGGTTTTCTTCTGTATTCGTTATCAAAGTAGTCAAAAACAGGTGTCACCAGCGTAGTAAACATCAATCCTACATTAGAAAAAACGTAGTTATCCACATTTTCTCATCAAGTTGGTTGTATTTGGGATGTTGTGATGTGATGAAATTAAAAGTAAGAACTACTGTACTATGACATCCAAAAAGCTTTTGATTTGAAAGCCTGAAGAACAAACGTTAAAAAAAGCAAAATGTATATTTCATACAGTTTTAGTCTGGCAGTTTGTTCCTGATGTAGCTCAATATACTGACTGATATTACATTAACACCTGATCTTGGTCTATCCCATCTATATCAGTACTGGCACATTTAAACTTACAAATACACATAAACATAAGAGTTTTATTTTTTTTTAGAAAACACAAATATTACAAATAGATGCCTGAAGTAATTTAAAATGGGCTCATCTTGTAATTGTGGCTCCAACTCCACTGTTTACAATACTGCTGCCACTGTAATCAGTAATGGCCAACAAACTGTATATAAAAGATGGAAACAGGTTGCAGGCATAAAGATGGACATAGCTACCATGAACCATCTGGTGGTTCGTGAAGACTCAATTTGAAACCTTGAGGTTAGCGTTTTCACTATTGCCATTTTAGCTTCAAAAAACATATGCGATGAGGAGGGGCGGGTGTGACTGTGAAACCTCCAGCTCATTGGCTGCTGACTTGTCAATCACATGCTGTTAGCCAACGTGAAAGTTTCTAAACCTGCATTCTTCTTAATGACCAGCAGGGGGCAACTCCACTAGCTGCAAAGAGATTCCCTGCTCCTCCGCTCCCAGTCACCGTGACCTCAGTAAGCACTTTTGTGATGACATCAATCACTAGTTTTAAGTGTTACTGAGTAAAACATGAAGATCACTTTGTAAATGATGGTAGCCAGTAGAGTGAAAAAGGAGGATAAAGTAAGGTACTCTTCACCGTGCGAGTGACGAGTCATCAGCCATTGAGCATGCAGTTTCACAGTCAGATCCACCCCCGTGTGATGGTTGGTTTCTCAAAAGCTACGATGGTGATAGAAAAAAAAAAAGCTCATCTTGAGGTTGTAAAAAACAGCTTTAGTAATCAGCAGTTGACACGACAACGGCTGCATCCGTCTTTCACATGCAACTCATTTTATCCCCCCCCCCCCAAAAAAACAATGTTGGTCGGGTTGTGCTTTTTACAACATTCATTCTTAGCTGTTTGAGAATTCTTGAAAACACCAAAAGGGAAGTTGTTTTTTTTGTTTTTAACCATTCATAGTTACTCTGCTCAAAACAAAGCACATTACTAATTAACTGTGACTGTTTTCCTGTCTCGCATGTTTCTGAATTGATTTTCCTGTCGTGCTGAAACATTTGACGCATTTTAAAAATGTCTGGAACATGCGTGTTAAATATGATTTGCAGGTAATGGGCTAAGCCATGCACATCCCGCGGTATGTTCCTTTAATGTGTAACTGTGTTAAGGGTAATTAGAGGTGCTTAGTGAATTATGCTCTGACACCCACACAGTAGCCTGTTTTTGCACATTTTCAACCTGTGCTGTTGACCTGAGCCTATTTAGCAACTCATTACAACCACTTTCACCATTTCAAGTAGTAATTAGTTTCCATGTGTAGCAGCTGGTTCATGAAGGATGACAGATATAGTGAAAGGCATTGATTCAAAGTTATCTCAGAAACAGTGAGAGCAGAAAAGGAAACAATGGTGCTTATGTAATTTAAAGGGCCTAATAATTTTGTTAGCCAAACCTAATTTATTAAACGCAACGTTCGGCGCCCGGAGCTATTAAATAACGTCAACCTTTCATTCTCATAATAATGACTTGGATTGTGGCACTTAGAGTTAAAAACTGGTCTATTAGAAATCTAGATAATAATGGGGAAAAAAACACAGTAATTACACCACGAAGATCCATTTAAACATCTACAGTATCATTTTGTCTCACTCTGTCTTCCCACCTGTGCAAAGGATCATGTCATGGATACATAAAAAAAAGCAATGCATCCTGGGGTTTTAGAAAACGAGCTATTCAGTTCAATTTAATTTGATTTATATAGCACCAAATCACAACAGCAGTTGCCTCAAGGCCTTACCAGCTAAAATGATTTAAATACAATCTGAGATGAACAAAAACAACACAACATATTTCACTGTGCCATTACTTATTTAACACAAGTAAGCAAAAACTGCAAAAGCGGTGTGCGCAATACTGAGTACAACCCGTGACTCAACAATTTGTAGAAGCATCTTAAGCAGCAATAACTTGAAGTCCCACCACAGGACTGTTATCAGGGTTGAGGTCCGGACTTGGACACCTTGATCTGCTGCATGATCCAGTCTAGGCCAACCTATAGCTGTTGGACAGATGGCCTCATATTTGACTCTAGAATACTTATACTACAGCAGAACAACTATAAGGTGCTCGGGACCTATGGCTCCCAAACAAGCCCAAATCATCACTCCTCCACTACCGTGCTTGACAGTTGGCATGAGGTGTTTGTGCTGATGGTTTCACCAAATGTGGCACAGTGGACGTTGGCCAAACATCTCTACTTTAGTCTTGTCTGTCCAAATGACACCGTTTGAGAAACCTTGTTTGTTCGGATGCAACCTTTTAAGTTGTGCCTTAAAAGTGCCTTTTTAGAGAGAAAATCCTTCCTCGTGACATCCCTTCCAAATGTTCATCAACTGAAACCTGAGTGAGTCTGATTTGTTGTTGTTCCGAAAGAAGCTGTAAGAGTGTATTTAATTTTCAATTTTGTATTCTTCGCTTGAGTTTACCAAAACAGTTTCTTTTCATATATTTATTTGTATCATGTCCTGATATGTAAAACCTCAGAGGCTGTCTTTTCTTATTCACATGACTGTATGCATGCCTGCTAAACCTCTTAAATAACATTCTGCTGCTGCCATACAAAGACACATCTCACCTCTCAAAGCTTAAAAATCAGGTGTGCTCTTCAAGGCAACACCTTTAGTTTTCCTAAAGCCAAAATCAAAAAATGATGCTTTACAACACAGTAAGGCCTCAAATTAATACAACATAAAAGCTGCTGGAAGGTCGAGTGTGTTTTGAAAATGACACGTTGATTTTGATACTTCTAAAATATGTCAGTATTAATGGTGCCTTCACAGATGTGCAAGTTACACATGGTAAGTGCAATAATTAACTCTGTTCCACCATCACTGGCTTTTGAACTGCACAGTCATTCACAAACCAGATGGTTCATCTCCTGTTTAGCCTGGAGGATGCAGCATCTGTTATTTTCACAAAGAATTAAACAATTTTTTTTATATCAAACCAAATGACAGCTTTCTGTTTCACTTCAGTCCCTCTTAATTTAGCTCAGGATGAGAAATGAAGTGTTTCTGGATCTTTATATAAATATACATGTGTGTGTGTGTGTTTTCTTTTAAATGATGAGTTTTGTAAATGCACAGACAAAAATATGTTGCTCAGGTCATGGAGTGATTTCTGCTACAGAATTATGTGTTTCTAATACACTGGTGACTAAGGGCTCAGAGATCATGGCCATTTAATACCGGTTGTCATCTTTGTCACTTGCATATAGAGATTTATTCAGTTTCTTTTAATCATTTTACAATATTATGCACTGTAAATGATGACATCCCCCCAAATTCTTTACAATTTTTATTTTGAAAAATTGTATTTTTTAACTACATGACACAGTCTTTACACACTGGTGAACCCCTCATTATCTGAAACACTGTCAGCCTCTCAGAACAGCTCTTTTTTTTCCCCAAATCTTGTTAATGACCTGTTGCTAGTTAACCTAATTACCTACTGAAACATGTTCAATAGGAACACGTTGCTGGCCTCAAGCTCCAAACATCTTATGAACAACAACGATCAGCTGATAGGGCTTGTTTGAATTCTGCAGAGTGAACAGCCACAGGCAAAGCCGGCATCTTGTCAGTCAAAATTGCAGGTTTTTTAAAACAGATCTTTGAGAGTGTGTATTTTGGTGTGTGTGTGCTCCTTCTTGTCTCTTTCTATGTAATTCTTTTCATCATACTTTTAGGCACAATCACCTCCAGAAAACAGATTGTACCCTGGTGCTGTGATTTCTGTGCTGATTTCATGGCTGACATGATGAGAATGTGCTAAAACCCTTGGTCGCATTTGGACCTTTTGTTTTTCTCCCACTGACCCACATACACCCTGATTAGAAACTGACCTGGCATTCAGGGGCGGTACCATGACCGGCCCTAAAATAGGGCATTTATACCACTATAAATGATGTCAAATTGATTTTTGCTGCAGGTCGAGAGCAACTTCAACTGGGCTGCATTTCTTTTTTGGGAGTTAAGACGCTGCACCTTGTGCACCGCAACCACCGAACAGCTCTTTCTCTTAATGTGTTTCAAAGGAAGCAGCGCATATCTAATGCCGAGAGAAGATGCTCTTAGCATGCGTTGTGCCAAACTACGTGCAGCTTCCTGCTCTCGGTAGCTACATGCCTAACTGACAGGGTGGCTCTTGGTTTCGATTTACTTCCTGATAGTAACCAAGTTTGCAGCTAGTCCTGATTATGACTGCAATATAAAGCAGGTGAAAGTGCTGAATGACAATAAATATTTATTAAAAGATTATGCAACAGGAAAAAAACAAGCTGCAATAAAAGGAACACAGTATTTGAGATTGTAACTACTTTAGTCAAAAATGTGTCACACAAAATGCCCCAGTCAGCTCCGCACACACACACACACACACACACACACACACTTGTCCCATCTGGAATGAGGCTCCGGAGCCATTTTGGAGAGAAGCAAGATGACGGTTTGGAAAGAAAACAAATGACTGAGATCATCAACTTTATCTACATCTTTGTAGAGGTGAGGAGCATAACCGGTTCAAGCAGGCCGCTGCTACTGTACCGAATCCAAACAGGGTCATGAGACACCGCGGGCTGACTGAAACCTTAGCCAAGGTCATAGAGGAATAACAGCCCTTGTCTCTTTTCCCTTTATCCCTTTTCGCATGTCTGTTTCACTCGTTTATTCTCTCTCCATGCAGCACACACATTCCCTTTTGCAAAGCAGCCTAAAGGCACTCGCAAACTCGGTGACTATGTAGTACTTGCTCAGCTGACAAGTTCTGACACCTCCTCTGTAAACATTTCTCCCGCTACTCCTTCCACAAGGCCCGAGTATTATATCTGAATGATGGTAACTAAGTGAGCCTCCTACAGCGCCTCAGAAAATCCTGCAATAGACTTTTTTTGAAATTACCCACAAGTGCTCTGCCAAACCTCCGTACAGTACAGTCACTCCATCATTTTGGAATAGACATGAAAGACGAAGCATTGAATGATTATTTTCTTCCCTCCCCTTCCCTCATTTTTGAATGTTATATTTTGACTAAATCCAATAACTGCAGCAGACTGAGCTAACTGTGAAGCATCTTAAATTCCCTGTTTTGATTCTGCATCCCACTTTCTTTTATCCACACCCTCGCTTTCAAAATTCTAGCCCGGGTTTCAAGGAAGTGGAGAAAAATAGCAGGTCTTGGAGCAATGCCTGGTGCTTGACTGGCCTTTATTAAGTACAGCAGGGCTCTCTGGAAAACCTCCAGAGGACCAGTGAGGAGAGGGAGAGGGAGGCCGCGGCAACAGAAGGACTAGCTCCGCCATCCCACCACTCCCTTTGTCTTCGCTTTCTTTCTCCCCATAGCTGTGCACCTGTCTCTTTCTCACCAACCCTTGCTCCGTCAACTCCAAAGAGTGTTTTCACTCTTTAAATCGAACTTTCCCGTCTTTGGTTTCTCATTCTCTCCGCATCGCCTCGCTCCTTCTTCTCTTCTGACATCCACATTGTTAAAGTCCAGTTAGAGCTCTCCTTCTTTCAGAGTTTATATTCAGGGAAACGCTTTCACATTTGTTCTTCCATATGTCGCTGAGCTATAGAGCCAAAATCGGCCTTCCTCTGCTACATCGCAGTACAGTGCATGTTTAAAATACTTGTAGACTTCACTTCCCTTCTATTCAATACTTTAAAAAAACACTTTAATGAAATTCAAAGTATTCACTACTCACTTAACTAAGCATATAAGTATATTAAATAGAGTGTATAGATGCCTTAAATTATGCTGCAGCTGCCAGTTTACAGTTGGTGCAAAGCACGGCAGCAACGCCACCCATAAACACTCATGAACAGAGTACTCCAGAACTAAACCGGCTACCCAATTGTGACAGAATCTAATTTAAGGACATACTGATTTCTTGGAAATCGCTGCATAATATCTTTCTGCTTTATATTTCAGAACTCTTAACCTCTTATTCTGCACCCAGGCTGTCAGATCAGAGAATCGGGAGATGTCACAGTTTCCACACTCAGGGCTTAAAGCTAGAGCTCAACTGATATTAGCTATGTGTATATCTAAAAAATTAAATAAGTTAAAGAAAAAAGAGTCAAGTCAAGGCAACGGAAAGACACCTTTAAAACATGTTAAACATATCTTCATATATGTCCTGCTATAAAGTATGGGTACACAATCGTGACACAAATATAGCAACAGCAATTAGAAGTGAAACACAAACAAAACTAGAGTTGTTGCTCATGCTCAGAGATGTCTGATTATATATATATATATATATATATATATATATATATATATATATATATACACATATATATATATATATATATATACATATATATATATATATATATATATATACACATATATATATATATATATATATATACACATATATATATATATATATATATATACACATATATATATATATATATATATATATATATACATATCGTTTGTGTTGTGCTAGATAAAGAGATGGGAAAAACAAAGTTGAACCATGTTATGAGGGTTGATGTTGCATAATTTGCACCCTGCAACTTCCCTGTTGGCAACAAATGTTTTCAAGAAACCCAACAATCAGCTGATCTGGGCAGAGTCGGGAAGGGCATACAACAGTCATCCACGTCTTGTTGTGGCAATAAAACAAGATTATTTTCAAACTGAACTCTCACATTATCTTAGCAAGGACTCATAAATAACTGGGAAATCTGTTTATGCTTAGTGATTTAAAAACACCACATATCTGTATCGACGATAAGTCGATAAGACTTAAAGGCTCTACTTAAAGCATTCAAAGTGCTCAATCAGCCCTTCAGTTTCAAAAATCAAACTTTGTTTCGCTGCTTTTGTATAACACATTATGGTCTATCTTGTGTAAATGTTCTCATTTTGTAGTTTCTCTTTTTTGCCAGCCACCTAACTCCAGTTTGAAAAGGTGCTATAGAAATACAGTTTAGTAATATTAGCATTCCCGCTGGATCAAAATTATTCGGTACAACCTGAAGAAATGTGGGCTACACTTTCTTTGCGCTATTGACATTAGCACTGAAAATATGCTAAAACTGTCCACTGTAGTTGTTCTTCATGCCTTGCATCCATGATACATGAACCAGTGTGTTTGGACTCTGGCCTCTGTGCTGGTTACATTCTGATAATCCTTTTCTTTGTAACTGGAGACAGACAAATATATATATATATATATATATATATATATATATATATTAGGGGTGCAACGATACTCGTATCGATATTGAACCGTTCGATACAGTGCTTTCGGTTCGGTACGCATATGTATCGAACAATACAACATTTTTAATTTATTTTATCAACTTTCCTTCTGACGGTGCTGTCTGTGTTGAGCGCTCAGTGGATCTGCGCTCGACAGTGCAGCCTAGGCGGAGTAGTCGAACACAGATTCACTGAGCGCAGGGCAAGCTAGCTAGACAGAAATTAAGCTCGTTGCAACATGGCAAATTGAACCTCCCCCACCCTCATTCAGATCTGGCTTCTGGAACTATTTTGGTCTTCATGTGACGTATGACCCTGAAGGTAAGCGAGTCATGGACTAAAGTAAAACAGTATGTCAGATGTGCCAAGCAATGCTCAATTACATGAGTGGGAACTAGTGTGTTAGCGCAGTTAGCTCGTTAATGTGTTGACGCTGTCCAGCCCCACACATGGGCGATCCGCGGTAGCTCGTTAACGGAGATTTGCCGTGTTGTGGCGTTAACCTCATTTCAGATTAAGGCTGACAGCACTAGTGGGAACACAACGAATATGACTGCACATTTACCCGATAGCATCCTAGTGCAAAGACAAGTGGAAGCAGACAAAAACAACAAGCACGCATACAAACTTTACCGAGTCATTTAGACAGCCGTTAGCACATGATTCTCCTTATGGGGACCTGATATGTTTAATATGCTGCTGAGAATATAGCCCAGAAGAAGCGTATAGTATAGCTTTTATTTTGGAAAGAGACATTTCTCTGTAATAAACTCTCTTTTCCAAAGATGAGTGATTCCTCAATCAGATACAGGGCTCGCAAAATCGCTAGCGATTTTTCCAGTCGGGCTGCCCTGCTCTGCTCGTCGGCCTATCGTAGGAAGGAAAAATATATGTCAATGCTTTTGCATTCTTTCGGAAATGTAGCTGGGTAATTATGTCATTGGCATCGATGAGCCACTGTCAATATGTGACATATTGAAATCGCGTTTGAATTTGCGCTTGTTTTTTGCTTTCACTTTGCAATCGCGCGAACTGTGTATAGAGAGCGACAGCACTGATTGGTGAGTGATGATAATTTGCGCACCAATTCCTCTGGCATCGTCTTATCAATCGTTAGCTTACTATGCAAACATGACAAGTGAAATCTCCCGCAGCAAGCTTAAACGTGAGAGGTTGATCGCGCAGAGAATCGCTGAGCATTATGTGAATGCGTGTGTAAAAGCAGCAGGATATATATTTTAGCTCTGCTGAGCCAAATAAGACAGGTCAGGGTGAAGAAGTGACAGCCAAAGAAAAGCTTACCACAAAACGGAAAAGTTATGACAAATCAGACTATAAGGCAAAAAGAAAGTGCAGCTTCATGGTTTCATGGACAAAAGAATTTCTGTGGCTGCAATATGACGAGCTAAATAACCAGGTCTACACATAAGTGGTCCGCAGGTGCGCATTCGCTGTCAAAATAAAAAACGCGCACAAGATAAGAAGTTGCAACGCGTGTTTGCATACATAAGATTTTCAGGAGGAGGACAGACATTTGTTTAGAACTCTTAAAGATGTCGAAGAAGCTCCTTTAAGCAGTTACTTTGGTGTTCCTCCACCTCCAAAGAAATGTCAGGAGTCCGAACCACAAAAGAAGTGTGTATTCTAGGAAAAGTGGTTGCAGGAGGTGAGCTGGCTTCAAACAAATGATGAACGCACAGAGATGTGGTGCAGAATGTGCCGTGAAAATTTAATAAATGACAAATTAATAAAAAGGCATGAACATTTTTTTTGTATCGAAAAAATATCGAACCGTGACACCAAAGTATCGAACCGAACCGAACCGTGAATTTTGTGTATCGTTGCACCCCTATATATATATATATATATATATATATATATATATATATATATATATATATATATATATATATATATATATATATATATATATATATATATATATATATAAGATCCTGTGGGACTTCCAGATACAGACGGACAAAATGGTGGTGGCTAACCAACCGGACATAGTGGTGGTAGACAAACAGAAGAAGACGGCCGTAGTGATCGATGTAGCGGTTCCGAATGACAGCAATATCAGGAAGAAGGAACACAAGAAGCTGGAGAAATACCAAGGGCTCAGAGAAGAGCTTGAGAGGATGTGGAGGGTGAAGGTGACGGTGGTCCCCGTGGTAATCGGAGCACTAGGTGCGGTGACACCCAAGCTAGGCGAGTGGCTCCAGCAGATCCCGGGAATAACATCGGCGATCTCTGTCCAGAAGAGCGCAGTCCTGGGAACAGCTAAGATACTGCGCAGGACCCTCAAGCTCCCAGGCCTCTGGTAGAGGACCCGAGCTTGAAGGATAAACCGCCCGCAGGGGCGTGCTGGGTGTTGTTATATATATATATATATACAACAACACCCATATATATATATATATATATATATATATATATATATATATATCAATCTGTATTGCATGTATTATATTCTTTCTGTGTATTTTGCTAGCAATAAGTAATTACAGCTGTCAAGTACAAATACAGACTGTGGAGCATAATGTACAATGTTTGTAAGAAAAACTGCAATACTCACAAAAGTACAACTTTATCAAGATTTCTAAGTATTTTAGTAGATGTACTTAATTGAAAGTTTTTGAAAAAGTTTTCATTTAAATAAATAAATTTGTCCAGTAAAAATATATATTAAAAAAAACCGCCAAGTTTTTTATATGGAAACATGAGATTGCTCACTACAGCCTTTCTGTGCCCTTCTGGATGTGGCACATCTATCGATACCCTACACAGACAAATGCAAGACTGCATCAGGTCTCTGGTGTGGTTTAAAGCTTTGTGTTTACCTTTTCATTAATTCAAGTGTGTGTGTGTGTGCGGACAGTAAAGTTTTGATAGACTGCTACTATTGACTTGACCACAGCCACTCACTCTATTGTCACAGTGAAAAGAAAAAACAGAGGCTACTTTTGGTTTCCAGTTGAGCAACTTGGTCCAACGTATCTTCTCTGTGAGGCTGTAGTGGTGGTGTGTGTGAGGTGGTATCACAGTGAGACCCTCAGTACTGAGCGACACAAGTGTTAATCCTTGGCAAAAAAAACAACAACAAAAAAAGCAGCAATCGGAAAATAAACCAGAGCACAACCGAGAAATGACACCATCTCTCTTTCATTTTGCATACATTGCATTTTGCCACAGGTGCCTGCAACACCAAGTCTATTTTTCACACTCTTTGTCTCTGTTGAAGAATTACTAAGAATTGAACCGTGGGCGCCAGGAAGGCAGATACTGCCAACGGTGTCTCGAAGGTGTGTGGTGAAACTGAACAGAAAACACCTCATCGCCACGTTTCCTTTGTGAGATGGCAACCTTTTTGGTTAACAAGAAGCAGTTTGACTCAGGCTGTAGCAATCCACATCATGACGCCTTTAATTGTGATCCTAAAGTTAGCGAGGGGGGATTTATATCGCAACAATGACATACGCTGACTGTTCTTAGTCTGATTCTGCTAAAGCCTCACTCGCTATCCTTAAATATGAGGGAGGTTTTTTTTAGGTCACAACATAAAATGAAAACAAAGAGATTTGGGATTTGTCCATCTGTATTATATAACGCTGTTGAAAGCACCAACGAAACAGTGCAGTACAAAGAAAGCGTTAGATGCCCGTCAGCATTCCCGGGTTCACAAAACATCGGATTCATCTCGTCTGGGCACTTTTGGCATCAGCGGAAATGTTGGGAGCCGGGACCCTACGGTTTGAATGCTGAGTCACGCACATGAAATGTGGCAGGTGTTGCGAGGTACTAGGAAGGTCCAAAGTGGTTCTGAACAGATGCCTCGATTATTAGTGTGGAGTCTATGATAGCCAGGTGTAAGTGGAGTGCGGGCAGGTTTCCAGTCCACTGCTTACCTGTGCTGAGAAGCAGGAGGACCTTCATGGAGAGGAACTCATCGTAGGTTAGCTGCAATCGCACAAACTCCTGGCTCACCTGCCTCATGCCCAGACACAGGTCGTACATGGCCGACTGCTGCATGCGCTCCCTGAAGAGAGACAGGCAGAAAAATAAAGAAATTAATAACTAGCAACTGTGTCAGTGTTCTGTTACACTCCTTTCCCCAGTACAGGCTCACATTTATTCTCAGTTCATTCACTGGTTATTTCTATTTATTTATTTATTTATTTTTGTCGATACTAACTCACTAACAGGCTTCCTCGCTCTGTTCCTACCAAAACTAGTTCAGTCCAGTGAAACAGTGTTTCCACACAGTGCAGAGGAGGATCCTTCCAGTCTGGGCTAAGACCAGAATACCAAATCCCCCCAGATTGCAGATTGCAGAGCGCTGCGAACGGTCTCACAGCACAGATGCACCAGTTTTCCAAAGCTGCGGCAGACTACAGCAGACCCCGTATCTAACCCCAATCCCCATAAAAAAACCCCCACACATTTGAAAAATTGTGTGTAATTCCAAACACATCCATGTTGGCAGAAATGGCACACATAAACATATGTTAAGTACGTATGTGCATGCTTACCAATCAGCATCAGTGCCTGTGCACCGGAGTGTCAAAAATACACCAGTTGCGTTGATTTGTCTCACTCCCCTTCTCTTTCACACACATTTTATCGCTAAAATCATCTTGGGTACATTACACAACTCTCTCTCTCTCTCACACACACACACACACACACACACACACACACACACACACACACACACACACACGCACACACACAAAGAAACGGGACAAAAAAACAGGAAAGCAAGAAACACTTGAAGAGATAAAGCACAAGCCAATCAGAAACACTCTCTGCAGATGCCACAGATTCTCTGGCTTTGGATGCCACTTCACTCTGCTATAAATCACCACCGCATCAGGACTACAGTAATTAAATGCAAGTGGTGCGCCTTGACTTGAAAGAGGTTGGACTTTTAACCACAATGCAGTGACACCACATCATTACAGAGGCAGCGCGGGCGGAGACTTATTCTGATAACAACTACATGTAATATTTTGTAGAGGGGACCGGGAGCAGCCGATTGGAAATGGGTGCATAATATTCCCATTAAAGCGCAAAAAAAAAAAAAAAAAGACACGCAACGCCTTTATAGTATTTACTGTGCAGCTGTCGGCTTCGCTAAGTAACTGATAAACTGTGACGTCTGAGCACGCCCGCTTCCCCGCTGTGCAGCGCCGTGTATGTGAGCAGTTTCGCGAAGTGCGGTGTAATATCATTTGATACAACTTTGGGCTGGAGTTTCTAAAGTCTCCACACGTTTTCTCTATCGCTACCTCTCTCTCGCGCGCGCTCACTCACTCCCTTCCTGAAATCAATTTTGCTGAATCACTGCCCAAAATGAGCGCCTGGTTTTGGGGAGGGAAGAAGCAGAAGAAGAAGAAGAAGGAGAAGAAAAAAGAAGACAGCAGCAATCTCTCTCCTTCCCTCTTGCTTTCCAATTTCTCTGTGTCTCTGTGTGTCTGTCTTCTTCCTTTTCTTTCTCTGTTTCTAAGGCAAAAAAGGAAGAAGCACAAGACTGAGGAGAAAGGAGAGTTCAGAGTCTCCTTCAGCTACGAGAAGCTCCCAAAAATATATTCGCTCACAAGAGAAGGACAAAGGAAATCATTTAGAATTGAAATGAAATCACAATTAGTGTTCTCTTTTTTCAAACTGTCAAATATCAATGTCAACATAATTCCTCAAAAACTTTGTTAATATAATTTAAAAGTTCACAAAAGGGCCTTTGCAGATGCATCACAAGGGCTCATTGGGAGGACTCTTATATGTGTTTGACTGACAGCTGAGCAGCCACGGGATCAGTGGCGCAGTTTAAATAACGCTGTACCACTGGCTACAGTTCTACACACTAAGGACGGACAATGAGTCGTTAACACTTGATAACAGAGAATAAAGAGAAGTTTAGATCAGCTGTTTGACTTTAGGTATGTTTTTGAGCAGTTAAACTGTTCGCCTGTGTGCAAAATTTAAATTCAAATGAAAGTAACAAGTTAGATAAATAGAAAGGAAACAAAAAATATAATATGGTAACGGATAGATTATATAGCACTGTTTTACTCTATTTGAGATGTGCTTTATGCGACATGTCACAGTTATCCATTCACACAAGCACTTTTTTAAATTTTAATCTAAGTGCTTTATATCGAACATTCACACTCTGAAGAACAGATCAGGAGCAACACGGGTAACTCAGTATTTTGCCCAAAGACACTTTATCATGCAGACTGGAGCAACCAGGTATTGAACCACCAACCTTCTATGCTCTACCTCCCGAGCCACAGCCACCTCATATATTAACAGCTATAAGCAGAATAATTTTTATACATCTATGATGCATGCAGTTTCCACATTTTTACAAAGTAAAAGCAACTGTTTGCACTCTATCATTATAATGTTTGAATCTAGGGCAATTGATTTGATCTGACTCGGGAATTTACTGATAATAATGGACAAAATTTGACAGATGTACATAGCTTTTAATGTAAAATGAACATCCATGCTTGCTGTATTTAGACTCAATTGCAGACAGCTAAGTGAGGGGACAGGGTGCTCAATAAACGCTTTAATGCCCTAGGCCAATGAGCACTTTGTTGCTATAGAAACAAGTGGACACCGTCCTCTGCCCTGAAGACTGACCGGAGCTCGAAAAGTTATGGACAAACTGTGTACCCATATTTGACCTCAAAACAACAACAACAACAAACACGCACAAACACCTTCGCTCAGAAAGACTCAACGGGGATGGCAGTGACATCCAGGCTGCCCTGATAGAGCAGCAAGCATGTGACCAACATCCAGGCCACCACCAACAGCCAGTCTACATCTCCTCTGCTCTGTCAAGCTTAATACCAGGCGCATCTGTCAAAGGGAAGGGCTGCTGTATAGAAACCAACACAGCAACTGCAAAGTATATATATACATATTTATATATAAATGATTAATAATCATTCATTATACTCGTGCTATTAGGTTTTTTTTAAACATCTTTTCTCTGTGTTAGGACTTATTCAGAGCTGAATGTGTCACATAAGCCATTCGGTTTCTATCACAGCGTAAGATTTTCCCCCTAAAACTGATTTCAAATTAGGAAACACAATTCTTAACCTACTGTGTCTCATTTGGCGCTAAATGAAAGTCAGGATGTGAGCTAAGCACACAATGATACAACACGTAGGTCCCAAAAAAAGGGGCTTTTACTGTAGCTGTGTTGCACAAAAGAGTTTGTGCTCCTATTTGGTTGTTTGTGTCTCTGTATTTATTTATTTGGAACAAACTGACCCAGTGACATTGACTTATACAAGCTATTAGTTTGAGCTTTTAAAGCAGCCTCTGACTGAACATGCTCCTCTACAGCAGGCTGCCTAGAGAGGGTACCGTTCTCCTCTTTGATTAATTCTACAACATTCAATTCATCAATGGCCACGCACTGCAGCTCCAATCAGAAAAAAAAAAATATATATATATATAGCGTATATATAGCATACCTTTCCTTTCTGCCTGCTCCCCTTTTCAAACATATTAACACAGATCAACTGGGCTATTGACTGCTCTTGCCAGGCTTTGATGGTCTGTGCCTGATGCAATTAAAGGACCATCAGAAAGTACAAACGTGTTTTCTTGTAAAGTGCCAGAAATCTGGCGCGAGATTATGACCTCGTTTAAAGTACATCCTGACTTCCTGAGAGGAAAGTCATTACCACAAAACCTCATTGTGGCCTTTTAGTAGCTTTTGGGTGGCTTAATAAAACGCTTAAAATAGCACAGACCCAAAATGCACTGCTTACTTCCTTATGTTTATGCATAAATTAGCATTTCATGAGTGGCTAGAAATAGAACCAGCCACTAATAGTGTAAGCCTGGCTGTTCACTCAATTACTATATCGACTAATTAACTACTCTAAAAACCAAATTGTGCTTTTTCATGTCTTTAATAGATGACTGAAATGGTTGATAAAAGGCATATCTCCTCACTGCCTTAACACATTTAGTGTCAGTACTGCTACCTGCTAACTGTTACGACCAATACGATCTAATAACATGAGAGCCATGTGTGCGTTACATTGCAGATATGGAAGTGTGGACCTACTCGTTAAAGATGAGGTCAGGGGCAAAGTAGAGCATCTGTCCATTGGTGTGTTTGTAGGAGCGCCAGCTGAGGCAAAAGGAGGACAGACACATCCATGAGTACTGGATCAGGGTGATTTGGTCCTCAATGGGCAGGCTCCGGAAACCTAGCGCACATGAACACATGCACAGCAGACAGAGAAAACGTCACGTTTTAAATGCAGCAAGGAACACTGAGTTAACGCATTTGGACTTAAGCAGCAACTTAAACAGGCCTTTATCTAGCCTGCCACGTGTGTGCGAGCGTGCGTGTGTTTACTCATGTCTATGCATTAAGCGGCGTGTATCTGTGCTACAACGAGCAGTTTTGTGCCAGTTTTTTATTTAGACATGATAACCACTGGGAAGTATTCACCCATTCTTGTTTCATGCAAATCCCACAAGGCCTCCAGATATTGGCATGCCATCTACGGAGCTCCAAAAATAGACTCAAATAGGAAACTTGCCAAACTCTCAATCAAACTCAGGCAAGGAACCCCTCCTTATCCGAAACACACAGGCCAACTAAGGACACCCAAGTGACTTATCAGGGCTTAGGGACTATTTCAGTCTATATGCGTGTCAATCTGCCAAAAACAATGATTTGTATGAAAACATTTGTGGGAAAGGTATGTCAAATGCCTGGCTGTCAACACTGTTTAGTCAGTTTATATCACGTTATGAGGGTCTTCTCTAAACTGTTACATCTGATCTGTGTGTGTGTGTGTGTGTTTTTACAGGCTGCTTTAAAGTTAACATCAGAAAAGTATGTGTGCTTAATAACTAACATAACAAGAGACTGGGCACATTGCTGTTACTGACATTGCTGGCCCGTGTTGCCTTGCGTGTCACTCTGCCCCATCCAAATGTAAACTGAATGCCGGCAGGGGGCATATCTGAAAGTCGAAGGTGCTCATTTTGACCCTTCTGTCTGGCTTCTATTTATATGTCCGGATATGGCAAGCAGACACCGTGGAGGTATCAAATATTTGCAATACAGCAAATTAAACAGGCTCAAAGAGCTACCTGTGAGGCATCTTTCATTATGTCTGCCACTGACTGGAATTTTAGGGGAACGTGTTTATTCCTTCTCAAACATTATTTTCTCTCAGCTTCCCGTACTCTGGTGTATATGAAAAAATTAATGAGAAAACTGTTCACATAACAACTGGCAACACTGATGTAAATTAGTTTTGTTTGTTTTTTTCTTCTATAAGAAATCCTAATCTTGATTTTATGAAATGGTAAAATCGGATTCATCTCTAATCTTGTTGAAGCACCGCAGAATTATTTCCTGACCTAATATTTAAAATCAAAATTGGGTGCTCTGACAAAACTGGCAGTGTTTTATCCGAAAAAGATCAAAAGTGAAGATGTTGGCGTGTTATCTTCATTAAAACCCCTCTTCATAATTACAATATAGAGTCCCCTCTGATTTATTAGGCTGGTATTTTTACCAGCTTACCACTTTTTTTTGATTCAGCCATAAATAAAACTGAATATCAATTCTTTTGTTAGCACTAAACTATAAGGCCATGCACATATAACCTACTTCTCTTACACATGTCTTTCGGGACTGCTTCCACTCTTTTCCAACATTCCTAAACATTCCTAGCAAACATTCCTAAACAGCACTTAGGCTTCAGCCCTCTTGCATTAATGGTCACTAACCTGGAAGTACTTTGGCCCATTTCACCATGCGTACCATCTGCTTTCCAGCCAGGCGGTTGAGACTGGATAGCAGGTGGTCAGTGGTGTCAGGCTGTGAGTTGTCATAACCAGAGTACACTTCTTCGGGCTCAATCAGCTCCAACACGCTGCAGATGGAGGGCGGCAGAAAAGGTGTGACCACCCCAGGCCTGTGGGGCACCAGGGCATTGGCAGCACTGGCATTCAGCTCCTTCTCTGAGGACAGGTAGCCTCCAGCGCCACCTGTAGCAGTTTGGCCATCCTTAGAGCCCTGCAGGTCCTCGCTGACTCCCTTCAGCTTCAACTTCTTGGATTTCCGTGCTGCGGGGTACAAAAGAGCCTTTATTAACAGTGTTAATGGTGGTATTTTTTCTATTTATGTGGCAGGCACTCTATAGGTATAAATAAAATGCAAATACAACAGGATGCACTACTTAAGTCAAACATTTATGTCTGCTGTGCTGCTATCACATAAAAAGTGTTTGTTCAATTTCCTGTTTACTCACACAATCATATAGTTTTTTTGGAAGGTGGTAAACATTAAGATGCAATACAGTCACCTACACTGCACTGTAAACCATCAATACTATCATATAAGTGTTATTCTAATTTCCTTTTAAAATCAAGGTTAGTCAGTAGTAGGTTAACAGAGCCTGCTTCTGCTGGAGCTTTCTTCTGGCTTAAACTGAGTTTTTCATTTCCACTGTCGCCAAGTTCTTGCTCATATGGGGTCATCTGATTCTTGGCATTTTCTCTTTGTTCTCTTAAAACTCTAACATATTTTGTCACATAAGCCTTCATAACTTCTCTCCTCATGGAGCTTTTTAAACAACAGATATAAGCATGTTTAATTTTACCTCTTTCTGCCATGTCTAGGGTGTAAAGTCTCATAGTATATCAAAAATCAACCATTTATGGGAGCACAGCTGGTAAATACTTAAGCTGAAACTTAACTAGAGCCAATCAAAATGTGGGACGTTGTCTGACGAAGGACAGGGTATGAAAATTCTGTGCGGTCCCACATAAGGTGGGACATCTGGCCATCCTACTGCTGGTATAAAAAATTCCTGACAGGCACTCTTGCTATGCCAGTGTGACTTCTCTTCAGATACTCCAACTTCCTCCCAAAGCCAGGTTTGTTTGGTTAACTGGTAACTCTAAATTAACTGTAGGTGTGAATTTGAGCATGAACGCAATCTATCACAAGGCTGACATAAAGAGACAGCCTTTCACCGTGTGACAGGTGGCATAGGCTCCAGCCCAGCCCTTATGCTTTTGTTGCTATAACCACCTTATCTCCATGTATTGCGGTTTCATTGTGTATCATACATCACAGTTCTGATGACGAGCCTAATTACATTGCCATTAGCCAGACAGACAATAATGATGGCTAGTTGTAATACCTTGAAATGTAACACTTTCCTTCTGGGGAAGTAATTCCCCCAGAACCTCGCAGTATAGGCAGGTTTTTACCTTCCTTATTCTTTCTCCATTTTCATCCCTTAAGTATTAAAGTGTAACGTGTTTATAGAGATCAGCTGAATTTTGCTTTCTAATACTGTCTCATTGTCAGGATTTTCATTTTTAAAACAGAGCTTCTAACCAATAAAGGACATCTGACCAGTAACCATGTGATGTTAACTCCTTGGGCCTTTTGTGTGACAATGTAAATATTACATGTGTGACAATCATGGTGACGATGTAGGATCAAGAGAACAAGACCCGAGTCACGCAGGACTAGAGACCAGTCCGCAACCATCTGTCAACCACCATTTGTGAGTGAAAAATTAGTATTTTCCAACAGGTTGTGAGCGGTTGCTGGAAGTTGCTGGCAAAAAAAGTATAAAGTCCCAGTAACACAGGCCTATAGAGTGGTCAATGACCCCCTGGCAACCACCTGTTGTAGGAAAAAAGATATTCCCCAAGATGTTGGCAAGGACTTGGCAAGGACTGTTGTGGTTGCTAGTACATTGCTGCAGTTGCTCAGCATTTTTCCTAATATTAAAGGCAACCGTGGCAAAGTGCTAGCAACCAAAGCAATCAAAAAATAGTTTTTCATTGTAGGGCAAGGGTGGGGAACTCCAGGCCTCCTGGAGGTTTTAGATATGACCCTGGGTCAACACACCTGAATCAAATGATAAGTTCATCACCAGGCCTCTAGAGAACTTGGAGACATGCTGAGAAGGTAATTTAGCCATTTAAATCAGCAGTGTTGCATCAAGGACGTATCTAAAACCTGCAGAACACTGCAGAACACTACCAGGGGTTGGGAAACTCCATTGAGGCCTGGAGTTTCCCAACCCCTGGTAGGACCATCTCTGCAACCAATTTCACTTAGCCAGAGCCACAATTGTTTTTCTGGGACAACTTCACCTACTTCCAAGGCGCATGGAAAAAATGATGTGCGGACTCCAGCGACACTTAATGTATTTGCGAACAACTTTTTTGGGTGACCAATGCGTTTCGGCTTGTGGCCTTCATCAAGGTCTGGACTTAGCCAGGGCCACCAACTTCCAGGAACCTATACTTGTCAGTCCGGGGGATACATGTTTCCTTGATTGAACCAATGATTGTATCACGTCCAATATGGCAGACAACTCTTGAGGAATGTGTGCATGATCTCGTGTGGGAAACCTAAATAGCAGCGTTTTGTTTGCTCCAAAATGTCAGTGTCTTTACACACTTTCTTCATCGCTCCAGCTTAAACTAGCACGCGAGTCTTTGTGATGATAATTGGAAACGGAAAGTACAGTAAAAGCCTTCTGTTTTCTTTTACTAGAACAAAAACCCTCACGCTGTTAAATTATTCCCTCAAATATAAATGAAGCATTTCAGTTCCACTGATCTCATCGTGCATTAGACAGCTATGCTTCACCACATATTTACACCAGCTTCCTCATCATTAGGGAACCAGACAAAAAAGTCTATCTATTTTTTAATTTCAACTTGCAAAATGCACCTTTTTTTCCCCTGCAGTTATTACTCTTTCATTATATATCATACTTCTCTAATCGCTCTGTCATAGATGTTAATCAACAGCTCCAAACATGCTCATAAATAACCCCACGAGCAATACCCGACAATGTGTTGCGTGTAAATGTGCAGACACGCCGGTTTAACAGCAAACAAGTTTTAATGTAAGCATACAAGGCTTGAAGGAAACAGCATCTTTTTGAGGGAATCGAGAGAGAGCTTCAAGGCTTGTGTGAAAAACAGGTCGTCCCTAATCAGCTCCCACATCTGTTCTTTTTATATGTTTTAGCCAGAGTTGTTTTAACCCATAATAATTGACAGAACTGGTTTATTAGCATGTAAACTACATTAACTACATTTTAAAATCAACACCCCAGCAGGTTTTCTCTGACCAGGCAATGTCCTCACCTTTTGTATGGAGTCCATTTTTGCATCCCTGATAATAAGTATATTTGTGCAGCTTACGTGGTTTTTATTTTGCTTTTTCGATATCTTACTTTATTCCGTCCTCACGATCAAATTTATCAGTGCATCACTGGACGCTGCACTACATTTACGACTCCGATGCTGATTCAAATCGGCAGCTCCGAGTGCGCTCACAGCTGGAGTTAAAAAGCGCCTTTAAGACTTTAAACCAGCTTCATAATAGCCTTAATAACAGTAAGATGTTGGTTTCAGTAAAGCCGGCTAACCCAGAGTTCAATTTGCATCATGATGCCAGCCCCAGGTCTCTTGTAGCTGATGCTCTGCCAGCACCAGAAAAATGAAAAAGACTGCTTTAACATGAAATTGTTTTTCCTTAATGTTAGCTTTCAGGCAAACCTCATTAAAACGGTTTTAAATGCAGCAGCTTTCTTTACTGGTCATCACAACAGAATTGGGGACAAACAGCTGAGGCCTCACTGGTAACCTTAAGTTAATTTTTGAGTCACGGTTATGTGATGCCATTCAACACCTCAGCACTACAGAAAGAGGATATGTATATTCCAAACTATGTATGCTTAAGGTGACAATTGTTTGCTTTTAAACTGGTGTCTTGCTATACTCACATGCGATAACATTGCTGGTTTTACAACTGTTGCCTGTGGTGAGGCCTGAGGTGCATTATCAGAGGGTAACCATAACTATAACATCTGACTGGAGTCAGACACTGTAACCGTTTTGTTTCTTGTAGTTTTATGTGCTCTGGTCTGGTCTCATCTGTGTCTAAATTTTACATGACCGATTCAATGAAATCGAGTAATGTACTTGAACCTCGAAATTTGTGTCTATTGTCTTGTTGTGCTACATTTCATCAGACACCAACATAGCTGCTTCTGACATATTAGAACACACCTTCATCCTTGCACCCACCTATCTACTCCTATTAGCCGGTGAGGTTGCTTATTACTGACACGTTCGCTTCTTCTCAGTGCATAAAAAATGTGTTTGCTTTCAGATAATATGTAAAAATAAAAACAGTCAGCTTTTGCATTTCTTATCACAATTATAACTGTTTTTTGTTACAGCACACAGATTTTTCTTATCAGTGCATGCAGTGTAATATTTACAGACACCATTGTAAACTATTGAGTGTTTACAATATTCCAATTCATATCAAGTCTCTTTCTTTTACTCAGACTATTAATTACATGGAGAAAAGGATGTTGTTTGCTAACGCTAGCAGCTAACGCTCCACCTTTTTTTGATTCCTGAGTTCACTTGCTAGACGTAACTGCATGCTGTTACTTCAAGCTAGTTTTCCTGGCTGCCTATTGTTCTTAGCAATAACGAGTTCTCTTCCAAAGCTGTTTTTACCAGTAACATATATGGCACTCGCAGACATACCCAAAGACAGTATAAAACTAGCTTCCGGTTGGAAAAATGAGCGCCTTCAACCTGCACTTTACCCAAAGCCCACCACATAGTTAGTTGTTGATAGTTGTGATTACAAAGAGCCTTCCCGTACTATAGTTCACTGTAGGAAAATAGCTTTCTGACTTGATCTGTAAACATTTTTCTGCTCATTCTGGGTTCATGCTGAATGAAATATTACATCTATTTTGTAAATCCAGGTCATACTATGTTTCAAAAAGAGGATTTGCCACAATAAGCTCATTTGCTTGTGATTAACAAGCCATTAGCCAATTAACAACTGGTTTTACAAACAGACCTGCCTCTCCTCACCACTGTCTGTTTTTTTCTTCTTTTTATTCCAAACCAAGACGAGGACAGTGAAATTGCTCATCTCGGGGCATCAATCGAGACTATAAAAATCAATGCCGTCTATGACGACACCTCACAAAACTGTTGGGGTTACCACAGCAGGTAGTTCCCCTTTGTTTTATTTGACAGATTTTTTTTCCCTCTTCCGGACTCCTTCCTGATTTATGTCTCATCCTGGGATCAAACCAGAGCTTCACTTGTTGCCAAATGTATAAACTAGAGATGGACCGATCCGATATTACGTATCGGTATCGGTCCGATACTGACCCAAATTACTGGATCGGATATCGGTGAGAAATAAAAAATGTAATCCGATCCATTAAATATCAAAAAAGCACCTCACAAAACTTGCTACACGGCGTAACTCGGCTCATAACCGTAGCACGTTGCAGCAATATGCATCACTTGATATAGAGAGGCTGTGTGTATTTGTAGCCTTGCTAGCAAACCAGCATTTCATCTCCGAGGAAGTTTTCCCAGAGAGAAGTAAAGCAAGTGTGTAAGTTCATCTCTGAATGTCTGTAAAGCATTCCCGCGTTAAGCTTAACAACAGATATATGGAGCGACTGCCTCTCTCTCTCTCTCTCTTCTGCTGCTACTTCAATCATGAAACTGCTTAATGATCAGCTGATCGGCTTTTCTGTTGCCAGTCCGTCTCTCTTTTTAGTTTTTGGCCCACTTCTCACCAGACAGAGGAAACCAGCGGCTGAACAACAGCAGCACTATTAAGCTTGATAAGCTGTTGTTAGAATTTATTTAATATTACTTTGTACACCAGGATCCTTTTCTACGCAGCTGACGGCTGGTAACTGTGCAGGGGCGGATCTAGCAAAGTTTAGCCAGGGGGGGCTGATAGGGCATGAACAGGGAAAAGGGGGCACAAAGACATACTTTTCTTTCTTATTCTCATTTAAAATGTCTAGCTTTTAATAAATAATTATCTGACTCTTACACCCAAAGTTTTAATCTGATGTAAAATCTATAGAAGTCCATTACTGTATATAGTAACTGTTAAGTCTAATATACCCTAGTAAGCTATAGTACTTTTTCCTTTGGGAAGATACCATCTGTGCAGTCTGCAATTCTGTTGAAGAAAGATGTTGAATCTATTTAATTATTCTTGAAAAATAATTTATTTCTGTGCATTTTTCCCCCTGCATCAAATTAAATTTGATTACATCGATTAAGCATCATGAGATGGGGGGTGGTTCCCTTTTTTTTTTGCTGGGAGTTTGCAACCCTATTAGTTAGGTTGCTTAATATTTCTGCTAAGTACTCTTTAAAATACCAGAATAGGAAGGATGGAGCAGGTTTAAGTTTATTAGATTGATCAGTGTTGCTGAACTATGAAATATTTTGGGCGCAGTGTATTTTTTACATACAGGTATAACAGAATAGCTTTAGTGTTGTTATTTATTTAAACTTGAGTATAAACTTATACAAAATGCAGCAAGATATTAAAAAGTTTTATTGATTAAAAAACACACTATATCGGATTCATATCGGTATCGGCAGATATCCAAATTTATGATATCGGTATCGGACATAAAAAAGTGGTATCGTGCCATCTCTAGTATAAACCACTGTTGAGCTACATAAAGCTGTTGCTACTCTTTAGCTAATAAATAAATGTCTATAAGCTAAATTTTCAGTGGTATTTCAGGTTTGTTTTAACGATAATAAATATCACATATTTGATACAGTTACCAAATTTGCTACTTCTTTGTGCTCTCCGCTCTCACTAGGTTGGTGTAATTTGCATGAGCTGCTTTAAATTCATGTAGCTAGTCCATTACTTTTTTCTTAAAGTTCTTTAAAATGATGCTAATTTGTTGTTTTTTATAGTTGCTTTCTACATATTTGCACTTACTGTAGCTGTGGGCTGAACTGACTAACTTGGTGGTGCCTGTACAATAGAGCATGATTAAGGGGTTATCCATCTGTGGTCTGATTTATCTGCTCGAATCACTGCAACTCATCCTTCACTCATGATTCTGATAATGTTGCTTCTGGTCAACTCTGCCTCTTTCACACGGAGATGCTCCAAGTTAAAAGAATCAGCCGATAACTAGCTTAATGTTGCCAGGACAACCAGTGGTAGCCAAAGTGAAGGCAGATGACTTCCAGATTGAACGTGCGTCATGGTACAGATCCCATGTCTCTTGTAAATGATGCTATAGCGGCAGTACGAATAAATATTTATAAAAGGGACTACTTACATTTTACACAGCATGAAATAATATTATCATATTTGTTGGCTGGAAGGCAAACTTCACAAAACAAATAAACAAAAACAAATTCTGATATTAAAAGAGCATTACAAAAATATGTCTATTATTAAGTTTTGGGAACATGTCAACTTTCTTTACTGGTCTTCACAGCATACAGTAATTAGGTATAAACAGCTGAAGTCTCTTTCAATGGATTACGCTGCTGCTACTCAGAAATACACTTGCTGGCAACCTTAAGTTTTATTTATTTGTGACTCATGGTCATACGATGCTTTTCAACACCTCGTAGAAATACTGAAAGAAGAAAGAGAAGAGTGTTCAAGCTGTTCAAACTACTTCAAGCTATGAGTGCTGATACATTGCTGGGTGTGAAAGTATTGTATGTGGCTAATTACTGGAGGGTATCTGTAATCTGACTACTTTTTTGGTGCCATTTTCCAGTCCCACGTGTGCTGAACTGTGCTGAAGGGCAGTGTTTAATGTGACTGAATGACTAACACTTTATAATACTGTGGCTTCTATCTCGCTCTGGTATTCTGCTTTAAAATCCAGCTTCACCCCTGCATCCACCTATAAACTTATTATCCCCGTATACCTGGTTCTTCACAGACAGTGAACATTGTGTCTGCTCTCAGACCGTTATAATACCCACCAAAACAAAGTGGGTTCTGTTCCTATAATACACTAGCAACTCACTATTACATCCATTTCATATTGTTTTGTTGTCTGAAATATATAGAGGCAAATTAAATTGTCTGTGGAAAAGTAAGCTTCCAGAAGTTTATAGGACAGAAAATGGATCTTAAAATCCTTTTCCGAAATTGATTTTTCTAATCAGCGTCTGTTTATGTGAGTTTTGTTATACTGTGAGTTGGTTGGCCGGCTTCCTGGATAAACTTTGTCCCAAATATTGGATGTACCGCTTCAAATCATAGGCCTTATAACAAAATAGGTCGTACTCTCATTTAAAACGTTTGGCATTTCACTCTTATTCTGAGGAGTTCAATTCAAGTGACCATTCTTATGGTGTAATTCTGAAGGTTAACATTTTTATACCATCAAAAGTTATCGTATTATAAAGATCCCTTAAAAAAAAAAAGAGTATAATGATTCATTCAGAGCTAGAATTTCTTTTACATGGCTTCAGTAGTAGTTGGTGAATATTTAATTGTTTAGTAAACCTAAAACTATTTATCCTATTTTTAAGGTGCTGAAACCTCCCTGAGTTTTTACAATATCCAATATGCCTTTATGCATATATTTCCTTGTTTATCTAGTAAATTGCTAAAATCCTAAAATGTGTCTGTACAATTTTAAGCAGAGTCTGTTTTTATGTGTTTACATTTGTGGTGAAATTCACTTCCCTTTGGGAGCGTAGAATTGGAAACCATTTGTAATTTCAATCTCTCTAATGGAGTGAAAATCTATCAAGTGTGCTTTTAGCTTCGCGCGTTCCACTGTGACCCTGAATTGGAATATGCCTGTGGCAAAAAAAAATGAATACATTTCACTTAAAAGAATAAATAAATAAATAAATAACACAAATTTTCCCCGCTAAAATACAGTGTCATACTTCCTTATAACACAATGCTGCAACCTGTCTGCAGGCTTTTTTTTTAGCTTGTACTGTATATAGTATTGTTGAGCTACACCTGCTGTAGATGCATTATGCATATTATATTCAGACACATAATATAAACACAAACATCCTCTGACTCAGCATCCCAGGGCCTCTTGTGACTATATACGGACCTACATTTATAATTTCTATGAAGCAAACAGAGGCTGACTTAAATGCCACATCTGAGACAAGTGACCGGGCAAATGTGTAATGAGGATGTGACTCCTTACCTCCTAGGTTCATCCCAGCCTGGAGACACTTCCGTACACGACACGCTGGACAGTTTTTCCTTCGGATCTTGTCAATGATGCAGTCGTTTCTCCCAGCGCACAGGTAGTTATGCTGACCTACAGGGAGACAAGACCCTGTCAGTTTGATGATGACAATGCTGAAGCTTGACACAGAATAATAGTGATATTTTCAAAGTTTTGGAGAAAACAGGTGTTTTTGTCTGTTTTTGTTTTTTCTTAGAAGAAAAAAAAGCAAAGCAGGAGATAGAAGCCGCTTACTTATAGAGGAAGGATAATAGTTCTGAACATTTTCCAGGAAATACACAACCAATTACATGAATGGCAGGAAATGTTTCATTCTAATGTCAGATCTCTGTGAGCCACTGTAATGTAGGTCATCAAGGTAAGCTGTAAAAAAAGATGTGTGGCAATATCGGTTTTCACAACTGTGAAAATGATTAAAATAGTGATTATTCCGCTCTCACCTATGACTAATAGTGCATTAGACAGTAAATAGCATGAGAGTTTTTAGAATTCGCCGGAGCCAGGACTCTGACTGCAGCTAGACTATTCCTGACAGTGATGCTAACATGGCGAGAATCCCTCCTGCCTCCTGCCTAGCCCTGAGCTAAACCCAATGATCTCCCATTTCAGAGAGCTTCCTTCCGCTCCACTAGCTCTTCACTGTACAGCTCCGCTCTCCTCCTCCACTCTTCTCCTTCGCTACGCCTGCGTCTCCATCCCTCCTTTTCCACACGTCCGCCAGCCTCAGAGCGCCATACGCCCACACACAGACAGGCTCATGCACATGCACACATACAGTCATTCACTCTCACTATCTCACATGCGCACACATGCACATACAGCCAAAGCTGCTCCACTTGGCAATTTCAAAAAATAAAATAAATAAATAATGCAAATCTTGTATCTGATTCCACAAAGAAATAAACACACACACACACACAGGGACTGAAATCACAACCCAACCCGGATGGAGTGGTACAGTGTGCCATTGTGACCCTAATGACCTAAGTATAAGGCTTAGCTCCCTCAGGGCTTATGTTAAAACTGTGTGTCCCTCCCACAAACACATACATGGTTGCGCGCATGCAAATGCTTGCATGTCTGTGCATATTGCTCCGTATTTTCCCTTGCCATTTGTTGTCAGTTGTTTGTTTCTCTCAAAGTACGCACAATTTCTGTCGTGGATTGCAATGCTTTTAGTACGGGAGCTCGCCGTGTGGCGTTCACATGCAGTTTATCTCCAGCGACAACGCTGCTGTGCATTGCATTTTGTTGCACCTACAGTACAGTATCTGTATTTGTGTGTAGGACTGAGTAGAAGTTGTTTTCTGAGCTAGCGGGAGTAGTGCGCAGTGTGTCTGTCTGGCTGCTGCCAAAAGCCAAGGAACCGAGCTGCAGGAGGAGAGGCAGCAGCTGTAGCCCCACCACTATTTCTGGCTAAATCACATGACCGTTACATAAGCCCATTTTTCTTGCTCTAAAAAACAGTAAACTGCGACACAGGATACACAACGCAGCCATCCCATTCCCTGCACCCCCCATCCTCATCCACACACACACACATGCTTACAGTATACACAATCACACATTTGCGCCTCTTTAGGCCAGACCGAAAGGCAGTTCCGAAACTCTGGAGTCCTCGTGTCAACTGTTTGGCTCATTCCTGTGATTCTTGTTAATAATTGTTAGAGTGAAGCACTCTTTAAGAGCCAGCCAAAGTCGCAGTCCGATGGTGGATACGTGTGCAACTTTGCGTGTGAGTATGTGTGTAGGTGTGTGTGTGTCAAGCATGAGAATTTATTTATGCACACTGTGCATGCGCTCACATATACTCGCGCAACATGTTTATCTTTTAAATTACCTCTTGATTCGTGCAGAATGAAGAGGAAACTCCCATAATAAAAACTGAGAAATTTTAAATATTTAGAAAATACGAATGTAAGGAGCAATGCATTATTAGGAAATTCTTCTAAGAAGGAAATTTTCTTTCCAATCGACCTACAGCACTCTGGCCACTCAGGAAGCTGCAGTTCGTCTGCTCTCGAAAGCGAAAATCAGCTTCAGGCCTTTGCTAAAATACAACCTTTAACCTGACATATTTAAATAGCCAATAAACACAAGTGGTCAGACCCCTGTTTGTGACAATAACCTCACAAATACAGATGCAGACGCACATCGATAACGGCGCCGTGCCTCTCCGAAGGACACTTGCCAGTGGACGCACACTTCTTCACTGGGTACCGTTGCTGTGGACTTAACTAAAGAACGCAATCGTGGACGACAGTAATTTCATTATTGACGAGCAAAGCATTTGGCCAATTCTGTGATCACGGTTCATTGGTGTTTATGCAACCTATCATTAAAAAGATACCAAAATAGCAAACACAAAAAAAACCAAACAAAAAAAACAGAGATGTAATTGTTGTCACCAGTGAGCCAGCAGTATGCAAATCACTGCCTTGCAATGGCATCGCTACTCCGCTTCTTTGGACAGCACACAAACAGCTGTGTTGGATGAGGCTTTACACAATTAGGATGGTGCTCTTATTTAAAACTACTAAATCTAAATCTCAGATGCCAAGTGGTCCCAGCTTTTAGGCATTTTTTTTCTTGCAATATAACTATGTGAAAACTTTCTGTCATCTAAGGCATGTTTTGAAAATAATTCTCTGCAAATTGATAAGTATCCTGGACGCCTCTGCAAAGGATGAAGACATTTTTGCATAATTGTGGTGGTATACCTATTTTTAATGAACAGAGCAGGAGTTTGTACGGCAAGCATATTTGCAGCAGCACTTCATAACGTAACGCCACTCCCTTAGTGCTGTATCTTTAAACAGAAAAAAAAAAGAAAAAACAATTACCAGTGAAGACAGTGATAAAGCCCATCAGATTGGCGGCCCTTATTTGGTTGAACACAAAAGGTGTAACCCACATTGAAGTCACAGAACAAAGGTATCACCAGGGAGCAGGAAGAGATGGAGGTCAGATTATATCCGCTGGGGAGACATGCAGGTCAGCTTAGGCCAGAGGAACTGAAGGCATGGAGGAAGTAGTGCGAGTTATATCATCACACAAGCACCAAAACATATGGTGTACTTGTTAGTGCCACAACAGGCTTTATAGGACAGTAGACAGTGTTATGTATGTTGTTTTTATTGCTAAAATGAGGCATTAAATAGAACATAGTGAACAACCACTTAAACAAGAATATAATATGTCTGTAGTGCAAGATGTTGTTCAAGTGCACAATTTTAATATAAAAAATAATTTGTAGCCCTCATGTATTGTTTATGTAAATGAATATTCCTAAAATAATGCATAATTTAACAGTATTTAATAGTGTAATAAGATATCCCTTCTAATATCATTACAGCTCTATTTGCAATCGGGGCGACACACGTGCTTAGAGTAAGACATTTTTACCCCGAGCCGTACACCTGCATTTCTTTCCTCGTGTGCCTCCGGTTGTGTCTTTGCTATGCAGTTTCTGATTAAAGGATGTGTGATGTGGGGAACGTGTTGGCAAGCTGAGATCGGGACAACACTGACTCCAGCCGTCGTTACATGAGCTCCTTCACACACAACCTGAAGCATTCACCGAGGAGGCACTGCAGGGAGGCCTTTCTCCCTCCGCCCCAAGCCTGAGCTGAGCAACGGGATTGGACAGCAGAGCTGCCAATCCAAACAGAAACCGGGCAAGACGTGTCCTCAGACGACCTCTTCCTCTGAGGAGGCAAAGAAGAATGAGTTTTTCAGATTGACACGAGCGCCACGGAAACCATGGCCCAGTTGGATTTTTAGAGCTGAATGAGGGCGTTGCAAGGTTGAGTAATTTCTCGTGTATCACGTAAACCCAAAGTTAAAAAAAAGAAAAAGAGGAACAGTAAGAGCAGCTAGTGAGCTCCAAGCGTGGCCTGGTATTATTACGAGGAGCAGACATGCCAAGCCACTGATGAGATGCGAATAATAAGTTGGCGCTGAACGCTTCAAATGTGCGCCACATGGAGCCGTTTATTGAGTGCAGCTGTCTTGTATCAACAAACTTGTCTTTAGAGGAGTGAAAGCAGGAAAGAAGCACATATGAATGCATTCAGCTATTTCCACATTTCATTAGCAGCGATGGCACATATTTACAAAGCGCTGTTTTATGTCAGAGGGTTGTTTTCTGCAGCGCAGGACTAATCAATAACCTGAAGAGTTAACTGCAAGACATTTACTGCAGGTTTGCATGACAGTTTAGTCAATAACATAAGTACAGCTGCCTTGTGAGCTTCATAAGTCATTCTATATTTATTTATCGGACAATTAACATGCCAGATGTAACGGTAAATACAGTAAATGTCTAACAATAGCTGCCATTCTCTAAAAGATAAACTGGATTATTTGTAGTAATTGCTTATCTATGTACTGATATTTTGGTGTCACAGCACTGTGTGAGAACGTAGTTACTAAATACTACTGAGATGGGTTTTTTGTTGTGTTTTTTTTAAGGTGTTGCATTTTGTAGACAGTTTCTACAGGCTAAATGCCAACATTATTTCGGCCTTTTAGCCAGAATAATCCAGAGTACAGTAGTTTTAATAATGCAGTTTTCCCACAGACTGAGATACTTTTTGTGTATTATTAAAAATTAAGATCCCGTGGACAGACTCCAACCTTTTTGGCTTTGACTGCAGCAACCAACCACATAGTCTCTGTTCTGCTCTGCAGTGCTGACACATGAACTATCTTTCCACCTTTGTCAGGTTCAAGTTAAAGTGGCCCGAGGCTCACAATGAATCTCTGCAGCACATCTTATTTGTAGAAGAAGGGCTGTCATTGCCAACTGCAGTCCAAGACAGCGGGACGAGAAACAGCCAAACGATAGAAACAGCTAAATGAAATCGAGGTTTCTCACAAGGCGTCATACGCACATTGCTCTAGAGTTGTCTGCCATATTGGAAGCGATACAACCACTGGTTGCTAGGGAAAAATGTTTTCCCCGACTGGTTAGCGTCAGAAATTGCTGTTTCTTGCTTCGTGAAATCGGATGCAAAGAAGTTGCTGCACCAAAAAAAAAAAAAAAAAAACAAAAAAAAAAACTAACTAAAACAAACTTTTAGCAATTGATTTGGTTGCTAGCAGGTTGCCACGGTTGCTTGTAGTTCTTCACATTGGTCTGCAAATAGTGCATTTTGGGAAAGTGCGATGCGAACAATCCAGAAGTGGAGAAAGTTTACCTTCAAAGTAAAAGTTGTGAAATATGTTAATTGAAAGGGAACTTTCTACATTTCTGGTTTGTGCCACACTTTTATGTTTCATTAAAACTACAGCTGGATTAATATACCAGTGACCGAAACAACCACAACTAGGCTTCATGTGTTTGTCATATGGTTGCAGACCAGTCTCTAGGCCTGTGTGACTAACCTTTTCCCTTGGTTTTACATTGTCACCATGATTTATGTCACCGGTGGTATCACATTCTTAAAAGGACAAAAATGATGCTGAGTGAATGGTGCTAATGCAGCTGCGTGGCTAATCCAAAGTGAACACAAAATGTGTAGTTTGAGCTTAATTCGCAGTACTGTATACCACAGTGTTTAAATATCATTTTGCTTATCAGTCATTGTGTTGGGTAGTTCTAATCTATGAATGGCAGCAGCAGAAGCAGGTACTTTAATAAGTTGTTGTTGCTGCCCTCTGTATTCTAAAAGGAAAAGGTTTGGCACCAGCAGCCAGCAGGGAGTTATTTTGGACTATCTAAATGAATAGTGATATAGCTGTAATGTCAACAGCCAATTTAACAAGTTTAAAAAATGATTATTTTTTCCTCCCGCAGGTTATAATTGCTCCACATAAGCACAAATACACGGCATTGTGATTTAATTAACGGCTCAACCCCGACTGCCAACACAGCATCTCGTGGCGCTTTGATGCCTCATCCCACCAAAGAGCTTGAACAAATGTCCTGCTAATTCACACTACTAACACAGTACGTCAAGACAAATGATAAGAGCACTTATCTACATCTGCACTACGAATAGAAACGTTTGCCCCCACACGGTACAAAGTGTCGTAAACTTCAACTTTTAATGTAGCAACTTGATTGGCTTATATGTTTCCCAGTAATCAGCAAAATGCCCGCTTTGGCGTGATGGACTTCTCCCACTGATTGCTATTGGGGATTATGTAAGTGCCATGTGTTTCTCATGCAGTGCCTCTGATATACATTTATCCCGTGAGCGCTAGCAATTAGAGGGCGTGTAATGTTAATATATAATAATAAATACATTTTAATAAATCATTTTAATGCATACTGTATGTTGCGAGGTAAGAATGAACCGAGGGCTGTTTTTTTTTTTTCCTTCGGCAAACTGGGAGCCAGAGAGTTCTCAACACCTAATTTAATATTAATATATATTTCACAGGCTCATGGTTATAAACTTTATAGTGTACAGTTGGCAGCACCTTCTGGTAGATATGACAACATTAAGTGGAATGAATATTAGTCCTCTTGAGGAGAACTGTAAGTGAACAGATTTGGACAGTGAAGGGCCCATGTGGCCAATAGATATTCCAAACAGATGGTCTAAATGTAAATCTAAAACGTAGACTTCAAAAGGATAACCGTGCTGAGGCCCAGTGATGTTAAAAAAGAGAAGAAAAGCTACCTAGCAATGACCTATATGACTCGAGTAAAGAGAAAACCAGACTCTTCACAATCACAGAATATCATCTGATTTGTTGATGACTTCAGAATGCTAGCTCTGTAGTAAGGGCTGTGAGCCAGTTAGTCGTCTAATGAGCTACAGCCGACCGAAAACTTGTGTCCCCCGAGGCAGGCCGTGCCAAAAGAAATTAAGCATGGGCTGGATTATTCCCCTTGTACAGATGCCCACTCTCTGCAGTCTTCTTTTACATCTCTCATGCCAAGTCTAAGTTTTTAACTTTGAGAGAAAAGAGGAGGGGAAGGAGGAGGAAATACTGGGAGAGGGGCGGAGTGAAACGTCTCCTCACGTCCTGACTTACACCTCTCCGGCACTCGCTGCTGACACATCATTTTCCATCCCTCTCCATGTTACTTACTCCCAGCTCCTCCTCTCTTTATCTCGGTCTGCGTCTGACTTTTTCTTTGTCCTTCCTCCCCCTCCTCCCTCGCTGTATCCGTTTCACCGTCCTCTATCTCTCTTCCCTTTGCAAAATCCTTCTCTCACTATTTTCATCCTTTGCTTCGCTCTCCATCCACCTCAGCAGCGGCAGCAGTAGCTATTGAGGGGGGTCAAGTAAGGTAAAAGCTCACATGTCTCATGCAAACTTGATGACATAACACCACTCTAGGGGTTGCTTTCATAGTTTGCACAGTTGCCTTTTTTCTTTTTTTGGTTGTGCAGAATCAAGAGGAAATTCCCATAACCCCCCCCCCCCCCCAAGAAATACTGAGCATTGAGAAAATATGAATGTAAGGATCACCGTGTTAAATTTGAAAGGCATTATGCAATCACTGAAGCCTTTTCTGTGTTTTTATAAGAGCAACAAATACGGTTTTAGCACCGTAATTACAAAGAGAAGTGAGCACTTTCCGGTGCCTCACCTGACTACCGCTCCCGCACAAAATCCGATCTTGAGTGTCTGCCGCCGGCGTTGTGCCAGACAGGCTTGAAGCAAGAACAACGGCATGTCTGATTCGATAACCCCAGACACATAATCTGGTTTTAGGTCTCTACGTAATGACGGTGTGTAAATATCATCAAATTAAGGCATGATTTGATTGGGAATGAATGCAATTCCTTCAATGGTCAGGAAAACACCTAGAGGGCCTGACGGCTGGCTGGCTAGCAGCCTTGTTTGCTCCTGCTTTTTTTTTCGCCCCCCCCGCCTTCACTGGGTCTGTAAAAGTGTGTTTTGCATTCAAACACTCATCTAAATGAGTTAGGCCAAAGCCTCAGGCAACAGGCACAACATGAAAAGCACATTATGACTGGTGCTGATTTTCCCCAAGCTAAATATAACATAAAGGGCTGCTGCTGGAGACTAACCTACTGAATTGCTTTTTTCTTCCCCGATGACTCACTCTATAAATGTAATGCCTAATTTTGGTCATTTTAATGATATTTTAGGAATAAATAAACAGATGGTCTAGTGAGATTAAACAGTAGTTTGTTGCATACATGCAACAGTGTAGTGGAAATTTTAAAAAGCAACTATGGGTAATAATTCTTGCAAAAAAGTACAGTGTGCTGAATGTGTGGAAAGAGCAACTTGCCACCATGTCCTTGTTTAAGTGAGCTCTTTAAAATGTTGTTGTTACATCTGAAAATGACTTATTCCATTTTTCTCATTAACATTTTCCCCAGCTCCTACCTAACATAAGAGGCACATTACAAAGTGAGATTAAAGTCATCAGTCTTTTTACCTGGATAAATCACCATGGTAACTTGTGCTGGACACATAACCTGGCAGGGTTATGCAGTTAGTGGGGTTAGGTTAATTGTTGACTCTAAATTGCTTATAGGTGTGAATGTGAGTGCAAATGGTTGTTTGTCTCTCTGTTAGCCCTGCGACTGTCCAGGGTGTACCCCGCCTCTCGTACTGTGAAAGCTAGGATAGGCTTCAGCTCGCCCCACGAAACCCTGAATTGGATAAGCGGAGGAGAATGAATGGATGGGGTGGCTGTCGCTCAGGAGGTATAGGAGGTAATCTACTAATCGGAATGTTGGCGATTCAATCCATGACTGCTCCAGTCTACATGTCAAAGTACCCAAGTTGCTCTGAATGTGAGTGAATGTTAGATAAAAGCACTTCAGCATAGAAAACAAGCTTGTGTGAATGGGTGTGAATGGCTGAATGCACATTTCTGGTCTAATTTCCATCTTATTTGTTGTGTGTTGCATTTTACTGTTATATTTTGTGTACCTTACAGAATTTGTTGAATTTTAATTTCACCACTTTGTCATCGCCATTTAACAGTATCTCTGATTGGAGTAGGCGACACTCATAAGGATAGTCTTGTGTAGAAGAAGAGTCACATGATGCGTGAAACAGAAAGCACGGCTTAACAAAGAAAGATGGTTACCATCGATGCCATACCTATTATTTCAGATTGGGTTTGAAGTTTTGTTAGCGTCCTTCATAGCATATCACTCTGGTATAAGATCCTCCAAATAAGCAGAATATTGACCAATAAGTCTGAGAGTTGTAATTGTCAGTGTGGCGGGGCGTGGTCTGCGGTGCCGTGCAGGGAGGGCGGACGCACCTGCACGGCATCTGCAATCACGCCCGCCTAGTTAAAAACACGGGGACTCAGGGTTTGTGTGGGTGTTGTGGTGAGATGTAAATAAAAGATGGCTCTGAATGATACTCCGTGGTCCCGCCGTGCCTTATTCTCGCCACAGTCAGTTAAAGCGATTCTCTTCATTTATCTGATATTGAGTGAAATAATTAATTAGAAATTCCTGCAACAATATTGAACAGTATTAATGTGTCTTTTCTTTTTTTCAAGAAAAGACACATTGTCCAAAGCACAGCAACGAAAAGAGGCAAACGGAACTAGCATCTTAGGCTACGTTCACACTGCAGGTCTTAATGCTCAATTTCGATTTTTTGATCAAATCCGATTTTTTTGTCTGCTCGTTCACACTACAGATAAAATGCGACAGCAAAGGCGCTCTAGTGTGAACGCTCAAAGCGGCCCGCATGCGCAAAAGAAGACTTCACACACAACGCGCTCTGTTTAGACCCAGAGCAAACAGTATTGTTTGACTGATGGCCCTTAATATAAAGACTTCGGATTTTACGTTTCCCAATTTTTGCTTTAAGTTATTTTGTTATTTACATAATAATGTAAATAACCTAATAATTATCCTTATTGCTGTTTTAGAGAGGAGCGGTGCTTCAAAGGATAGTTGCAGTAGAATTTCTAGAACATCAATTAAGAAACACATTCGCCAATTTGAAAACACGTAAGGCTGCATATGCTGCAGATACAAAAACACTGACGTCAACTAATCATCAATGTTGTTCCAAAAGAGCAATCAAAAGATAATGGCTCCATACCTAGATTCAGCCAATTACTTGTTCATTATTTTTTGTGTTGCCACAAATGCGGTTATTGTGTACTTGGCTTGTACTAATCTCACTGTTTGCCTGTTTCCTGTACTCGCTGTGTGTTTCTTATGCTGCATACTGTGTGTGCTATCAACTGGTCGATATGTTTCTTGATTTGCTTGCTGTTTTACTTATTATCTTGTCAGAGAGGTGGTAATGTTTTCTTGCACTCCCTTGTGTTTGCTTAATCTGCAGGGTTTTAAGCTCAAGCCAGTGACATCTCATCTAAACGTGGGATGATGCCATACCTTCCACAGCTCTTTTGAAGAAGACCTTGCAGCTTCCGCATGTTACGACGCCGTAGTGACAACCCGATGCCTCATCTCCACAAACCAGGCACACTTTGGCCGTCGAGGACGGTTGTCTCAGTGGCGAGCTGAAAGGACACACATAAGAGTTCTTCAGACGAGGCATAAATTAACAAGGAATACTCAAAAGTCAACAATAAAACCAGGGCTGACTGTCCCCTTCCCATCTGCATTACGGCATGATGCGCACTGTGAAACATTCTTGGGTTTTTACAACTCACTGACAGTAGCAGCACAATGTGGCGAGCCATAAAAATGTCTGCCAACCGGGAGAGGAGGGCTTTACGCTCCCTGGATTTATGGTTTCTCCAAGCTTACCAGGATGACACTGAAAGAATTATAGAGGAGATTATTTAAATTCAATAAGCAGAGAGACACAGAGCAGGGTGTCAAATTTAAGTGGGATCCAAAACACCTCTTCCCTGGCATGAAACCGGATTGGAAAAAGAGTTCAGAGGTGGACTAAAATGTCAAAAACCACGGTGGAACAAAAGCCCTACTGTGTTATAGGTAAAACTATATATCGAGTTCAAGGCCAAAGATCACAGGTGTGAATCAGCACTGACATGTGCTGTACTGTAATTAGCATGACGTATTGAATTTACTCGAAACAACACAACAAACAGGCAAGACAACACGAGTGATGAGTCTGCTGATCTAAGGCATTGTTTACTCTGGCATCATTTACTTTATTTACCACTGACTGATTCCTGCCATTACAGGCTCATTAAATCCCAGGATAAACAGTATGTTCTTACTAATGCGCTGTTAAATGGGAGAATTAGTTAAGACTTGCAGTTTACCCACTCCTGAAAATGAGACCATGGGGGTCATGGCGAGGAGAGTCACTGGTAAAACCTGATGTGTGCTGTCAGTTTCCACCTGAAGAAAGATCATTATTTTTATATACTGTTTCTGTCTGCCAAACCTAAATGTGGACCATTCCAGGAAGATGTTGGATAAAAGATCGATAATTGAGACGGTAGAAGCTAATTAGTGATTCTAAATTGGATGTAACTTTTTTTAAAATAGGTTTACATCTGTAAATATGGGCCGATGCACTGATTCACGAGGTGGAGTTCTAGACCCAAATCTCTTCTGATAGAAGAAACATTTCCATAAATCTGATATATCATCACCACGGGCAACTGTGGATTATCAATGAAGCAACACAAACATTTTTCCCATCATTTAGTCTCATTTAAAAACCCTATCCAGTTCGCAAAAGACCACAAACTATATTTTCAAACTAAAAAAGAAGTCCTGTCTTATATATGTATTGAATTCACAGTATTTTAATATAAAATTTCAATCTAATGAGTTTTAGGTGTTGCTCTTTGTTCTGCAGATTTGATAGTTTGAGTAAAACTGGAATGGGTCTACGTTAATCAGCTGTCTTATTGTAACCACCAGCACAGCTGTACTATAGAGTGAACCGGTTAACATTTACGTTCTACGTGCACAAAAGTTTTTGTCAGGTCTAGACACAGGAGAAAAAAAACATCAGGACATTCACTATAATCTTTAACAAAACGTTTCCCTTCATGCTCAAACACACAAAGAACACAATATGTAGATTGGTACAAAGAGAGAACACCTTGTATCAAAACATTGAAAGTGGCCTCAGCTTCCCCTTCTTTTCTGTGCTAATTACCTCTCTTCCATCTCAATCAATAAGATGCAAGGTGATTGTCTGGTTAACATTCTCCGTACATCCTTCATCAAACCAGCTGCCAAGCGCTCTCTTCCTCTCTCTCTCTCTCTCTCTCTCTCCCCCCCCCCCCCCCTCCCCTTTTCTCTGTCACTTTCCCAGTCTCTTTCTCTCATGCACACGCATTTCCTCCAGGGGACGAGCTGGAAAGGGGTGCAGCAACAGCACACTCAGATACAATCAGGACCACTGATCTAATTCCCTCTTGTCCATCTACACACACATTCAATTTGTTAGGACGCTTAGAGGAGTCTCTGGTGAGGTGTTTGTCTGACTTGATCTTTCTGGCAGCGGGCCTCATGGTTTCAGCTTAATGTGAGTGCAAGTGTGCGTGCACGAATACGTATCAAGATGTGTTTCCAGCATGTTTATATGCTGAATACTCCCCCCATACATTGGCCTTTTCACACCATCACCAAACTGCATTAAGGGAAAGACAATCCAATCCAAGAAAAACAGCCCCGGAAAGTTTCACGGCCAAGAGCAACACGAGGAGCAGATGAGAGGTCTCTCTAAAGTATGCCTCTAATATCGAGTCAGTGGTCAACCTTTTAATAGTGCCGCACATTAAAGCCTTGTCGCTGCGTGCCAGCCTGCCTGCCTGCTGGTCCACCAACAAGGTGACTTCCCCTCCCTCAGAGAAGTATATAGGTCATTTGCTCTCTCTGCTTATGAAACCAGAGCAGACAGGCCAGGCTGCAGTGACTGTGCACCAACGTCTGCCAGTAGCCCAGAACTAAAAACGAGCAGCCAGACATTCCCAAATCAGCCGCTTTTAGCAGCCTACAGTTTACACGTACAGCATATACAAAGAATATTAGCAATTTTGTAACAATTTTTTATAAGCTTTCAGTAAATGCAACTACGGCCCCTAGCTGAAACCAAAATGGGGATATAGTGGTTATATTTTGTGTGTGTGTATCTTTGACTACTGGGCCACAAGAACACAACAAATGAATGAATTTCCTTTTTTTTTGGCCTGCCAATTTAGTGGCTTGAAATATTAAGTGGTCACAGTTTATGTCTGCTTTGATGAAACTTAAATGATGATGTGCAACTTGGTGAAATGTCTTGTTAAAGCTGTCTAAAATGTTAATTCCCACAGCCTCGTGTCACATTTCATCTTGAATGAAGACAAAAAAACAGAGTCAGAAAGCAGAGTTAATGGTGACTTAGTACAGATGTTCTTTTTTGGGGGGGTAGCCCTAATAATAGTTCTAAAACAATGCACAGGATGATTGTTTCTGCAAAAAGTTCTGCAGGCAACTGCTGTGAACCGGGAATGGGACCTTTTTTTTTCTTTTCTTGACCCCTGTCTTCTCTATTTCTGGGTACAGTCTCAGACTAACTCAATGGGACTGACTGCACAGATCAAAGGTCTCATTCTTCGCTCCAGTTGCTTTTTTTCCCCTTCTAACTGAAACCCCAGGGCAGCAGTTTCATTGTTTTCAGTGTCCTTTCATCTTAAAAGATAACACACAAAGCTAACAACTGATTTAGTTGCTGTGTATTTCCCATGAGGGCCCAGATGAGTACGAGTACACAATGCCCGATTCTTCCCACCAAAATGTACAAACAGAAATGTGTGTCTTCTACTTGCTCTTGCTCCCTCCTTATCAGACCAACGTGCTGCTTGGGGAAGATATTAATGAAAAAGCCAAAAATGAAAAGAAGCATGTTATCTTGAAGGCTGAGAAAAGCCCACTGCGCCCACCAAACTGTGTGAAGACCAAACCGCAGGACAGATGTTGCTCAAATTGGCCTCGTGTTTTTTTTTGTGGGTTTTTTTTTTTTTACGAGTAATTCGGATGTCACACTGAGAGCATTCTTCAAATGGTTCAAATATCTCCACCCTCTCTCAGCTGCAGCAGGAATGCTCAGTCATTAAGAGCTACGGCCAGGAAGGATGGTCATTTTTGCCACAGATTTATCAGAATCCGGAAAACTGATAGTGACTGCAGTCACTCAGAGCTGGTCTCTCTTTCTTTGGCCCTAGCGCATATCCTCTGATAGCCATAAAAAAAAGGTCAATACAGGTCACAACAAAGGGGCAGCAATCATTTGACTAAGGCATAACAAGAACAATTAGTTGCTATAGAAACCACGCCGTCGAAGAAAACTAACGAACGAGGGAGACATATAGAGGAAGTCCAGTTATTCTGGGTTTATCAAGATAACGTCATTATGGGTGAATAACTGGGCACGAAGCGGCTTTATGATGGACGACAGCGAGGCTTCGTGGTTAGAAATGAACCCTGTGACCCGCATGCTGTAAGTACATTAGCATGACAGCGTCAGTAAACAAGCGAGTGAACCACAGACAGGGCACTGTTATACAGAGAAACAATGTCCTCATCACGCATGTTACACCGCCTGTCGCACACAAACACGCGCGTGTGTGCTGAACTTTGTTTACACCACTGTACAGCCGGCCGCCTACTGTAAAGATAAATGCACTGACTCGCTCATTCTAGAGGCTGATTAAGTGCCACGGCCTCCCTGAACCTGCCTTTCATGAAAGAGAAGCATCCTTGACTCTGGAAAGAGAAAAAAGGGAAAAGAAAAAACAGCTTCCACGGTACAGTACCTCTCTACAGTCTGGCCTGCAATATTTATGTAATACACACCCTGGCATGCTGAAAAACCTTAAGCTAGACCAGTTCAAAGAATATTTATGTAACGCATAACTTGGCATGTTGGGAAAGGTAAAGGTAGATTAGTTAGAAAGAGGACGAAATGGCTTACATAACCATGAGCAGACAGTATAAACATTAGGCTGACACCCACTCGCCGCCTCTCAAAGGGAGAGAGGTCTTATGGGTAGTGTTAATGAGCCACGAGGGATTTATTTTTCCTGGTGAAGGTGACCCTGGCATTGGGCAGAGAGTACCTGAGCATACAGAAATATGAGATTTCCTCTTTGCTAGGCTTGTGTTACACATGTGTTAAGGTTACAGTATAATCTACTCTGACTGCTGCTTTTGGTTAAGAAAGAGGAATCAGCCTTAAGATGTTTAGCACACCTGTGAATGTTTATTGCCTTTACTTTTTTCTTGCTACATTACAATTGATAAAGAGTCAAACTACAGGGCTTATGTGAGTATAGCAGCAGCAAATAATATGTATTATGTCAGCCGTGTTTGCATTCCTCATATTAAACCCAAAGCTGTCATGTTGTCTCACCTCCACGGGTTATTCCCGCAAACTTTAGGTGACCTTACCCATGAGAGCGAAATCCATGGAAGCTGTACCTGTTTTCAAATTCCATAAACAACTTACAAACATCAACATCACAGGCGCTTTTTTTGGCCCAACTTTAACCTTTTCTTTAGCATGCAGCTGCAGCTGAACGGCCCAGAGGCTTTGTTTTTACACAAGCAGTGGGTACCTTTAGAGCAGCGGGAGGATAACTCACCGGGTTTAGAGTGGCCGGAGCCGTTGAGCATTTCAACCTCATCTTAATTCCTCACGGTCACCCGCATTGAATGAAATTAATCACCTGAGATATTTTGGCTAAGTGGTAAAGCATGCAGGCATGAATCTCAGAAAGATGTGGCAGGCTGTTATTATCTGGTGAGGAGGATTATCATGGCTGGAAACTCCCGTAATTCGTGCCTGCTGAGGACAGAGAGGGACTGATCGCATGCATCCAGTATAAAATTAGACACTGGGAAGCCAGCGGATGCCCAAACCTTCATTCATGCTTTTTATGTTGCACATGTATACCCTTTATTTTAGGTATCCAAATTTCTGAGTACTTCTCCTGAACCAAAAGCTCAGGCTTCAGGCTACTCTGATGTTGCCACACATTTCTTTATATGGTGATCTTCTTGTATTCATAATCTAAGTTGTATTATAAGCAATTAAATTATCCCAGCATGCAAATAACTGTCGGTGTGTGGTGCTAGCATACGTTTGTTTGGTGACAACAGGAGAAAAAAAAACAAACAAAAACATTTTACTAGCTACATTACCTTTACCTTTATTTAAGCACATTTTCCACACTTACACCTATTTACAGCACAGGGCAAATATGTCGTGCATCAGGTAGCGAATGTTTTGTTTACCGAGCTGAGATGTGCTGCTGTTGTCTTTGTTACTGTGAATATTTGTGCTGCTCACTCAGATCAGGCTTGAACATTTATGGTTGGGTTTGAGAAGTTGCCAGTTTCCACTCAAGTAAGTGAAAATATATTACTTGGTTGCAGGGCTTAGCGCTGTCGCCTCACAGCAGCGAGGTCCTAGGTTCAAATCCGCCAGCTGGCCGGGGCCTTTCTGCGTGGAGCTTGCAAGTTCTTCCCTGTGCTTGCGTGGATTTCCTCCCGTGACTCCCACAGTCCAAAGGCATGCGTTTTAGGTTAAATGTTAACTCTGAATTGGCCGTGTGTGTTGAATGGTGGTCTTTCTCCGCATGTTAGATAGACAGACTGGCAACTTATCCAAGGTATAATCTGCCTTTTGCACTATGACAGCTGGAATAGGCTGCAGTCCTCCCACGACCCTGAACCGGACAAGCAGTTAAGAAGATGGATGGATAGCTGCATAGTGTTTTTTATTTAGGAACCTTCACACCAACCAAAGGATGAGTTAGCATTCACGGGGTTAAGGTGCTGCCCCTTGGCTGGCTTCCTGAAGCTGACCAATCAGAATAACGCTGACCTTTAGAAACGATGGCCTAAGGAGCCCTAATATTGCCTCTTTCCAGGCAGAGGCTCAACTCAGGAGCTGCATAACAGGCAGAATGAGTTAAATAATCTTTTCTCTCTTTTCCACTCTCCTCTCACCCAGACTGGTTGAGGCAGATGGAGAGCCTTCCTGAGCTTGGTTTGCTCTGCGGTTTATTTCTGTTAAGATTTTTGTCGCCAAGCGCTTACTTGAGGGGATTTTTTTCTCTGTATCACAAGATTACTTTACATTACGTTAAAAAATGTATTTAAATACACTGAATAGGTAAGGATTTTTTTTAAGAATAAACTGTAAACCATTTTATAATATGCAAAACAACTCACTTTCTACTGCTCACCTTCACACGATAGCAACCCTCAGGTATATATCATCCAATATTATGTCTCGTTGTATTTGTATTCATATTATGGCACTATATTTATGTTATCTAAGTCTTTTTATGTGCCATGTGAGGGAGTATTGCTTAATTTCATAATTTCATTATGCTTGCATAATGAAAATAAAGAGTCTTGAACTGAATCATGCAAAGCCACAATTGTGGAATCCCAGAATAAAAAAAACGAGCGTGATATGTTACGCTTAAAGTCTTTGTGAGCCTTGGTGAGCTGCTAATGAATATTCGTGTGCATGCTTTCCATACTTTTCAAACTCTACATTAAAAGTTTAGTGTAGCCGTGATAAAATTCATCTTTACATAATGCTACACGAAAACTAGACAGTTCCTATAGAGTTCAAGGGGTCAGCATACCCACTCATTCATTTGGCCACACGCAGTCCACCGAGTTCACGGGGTAACGCGCAAAGCTTGAACCAGGCCAAAGAGATCCAGGACTGCAAGAAACTTAATTTAGATGCATCTTGCATCCCCTGCCTTAGAAATTATGTATACGGACAACGGATGAGCAGAAGTTTGGGTGCAAGTCCCACATCTTAAAAACTTTCTCCACTTGGAGTGTTCTTTTTCAGACTTGAGTGGACTCGCCTTCAGAAACCTGTAAAATGTATTTTTCAATAACCCCGCAACAGAAAACAAGGCAACAGCTTTTACTGTGCTGAATTCATTCAAACAAAACAATCTTACTATTCATTTGCTGAGCTCTGCAGCAGCTTTGGCAAACCACCTCCTCGAGTCCCGCAGCATTGTCTTTAAAGCACTGGAGAGCTTAAGTTCCTCACGTGCTCTTCACACCAATCTGTTGCTGCTTCGCTAATTTTCTGTTTTTGAGCTGCCAGTTTTCAAAGCTGCTCTGGACTGGAATCGGAAAACAGCCGCGAAACAGCTGGGAACACAATTCGGCTGACATGTTGAGAAACTTCATTGTTGGGCATCAGGTTGACTTCCAGACATGGGAAATTGAGAAACAATGCAAACAAGGGGCCAGTGATAAACACAAAATGTTCAGCACACAAAGGAACATGAAATTCCACGATTAGAACCCGAACTCGCATTTCCCTCCCCAACCTAAACCTATGTGATAACAGCAAAAATAAGCAGGACAGTTGGCTTAAATCTAACTAAATACACAAAGGGGAAGTTGTTTTCGTCACCTTTGTGAAGCACGGCTCAGGAATGACTTGAATCAAACTCACTGCCACGAAGGAAAACACAAATGGACCACTTCAAAGTCACGCTGATAAATCTGGTTTTGCTACAGAAGCAAATCCTTTGATTTCAGTGGCATGAATAAACTCTAGCCCCGACCTCCCTTGATGTTCATGTTTCAGCTTTATTTCCTGCTTACTGTGCTCTCTCTCACTCTCTCTTCCACCAACTCCGAGCAGTACCTGGCTCCTTACGTACTATTTGTCTATAGCCAGATTTGGGCCCCGTTGCCTGCACAGGAAGTGACCTCCAAACTCAGCTTAGAGGCCCTAGGACAAATGAGAAAAACAAATCCCTAGACAGGGAGATTATCTTTAAGGGATCAGCCCTGACCTGAGCCACCTCCATGCCACAAACTCATTAACCTCTGTTCTTCACTTTCTAGCAACAGTTAGTACGCAGCTGACTCCTGTTTACATTGACCTTCCTGTGAGCAAGAAGGGTCTACTGAATAAAATGAAAGTATGTCACAGGCCAAAGGTTGGCATTTCAACTCTAAAGCATGTAAATGTAAAAGAACTGAGCTTGTGAGTGCAGAGAAATGAAATGTGCCAGAATATTTTATTCAAGAGATGACCTTTTCCTTTCCCTAGTGATTCAAAAAGGCCTCACTCTGAATGTAGGTAATGTACACTGGCGCTAACACATGTTGCCAGCAACCCTATGCATTGGCTGTCACATGTGATCATCCTTAACACCCACCAGTCATTTACAATTCTGCCAGGACAAATGTGTCAGATGAGCAGACAGGGAGTCCAGTGTATATACAAGGGGAAACGCTGCACACACAAGCCATAGTACATTAAGATATATACTGAGGGATAGAGTTAGCAATGGGGCTGTCAAGTGGATCTATTTAGGGGCTTTATTGTATGTAGAGCTAATAGTCAAGCGGCTCACTAAAGTCACAGGGTACGAAACCTCAACCTCAAGAAGCTGGCTGTGCACAGGAGCCAAAACCAAGTCTGGGGTTGGCCGAGATCCAGGTGGTTAACACCACAGCTTACATTCTGCATGTCGGCTGCTGTGAGCTCCTCTCCAGTCAGTCAGCGTTTCTATAGCATCTGACAGGTTCAACAGCAGAAGAGCAGTCTTACGAACTGCTCGGAGTCTCTTTCCTGCCTGCTTTCAGCCACTTAGTCAAACTCCTCCAGACAGCAACAATCAGGAGCCAATCAGGTAATGAATGTATATGGATAGAAGAAACAACAACAGTGAAACCTCACATATTTTCTTTAGACTTCTATGCACCTAGGAGCAGTTCAACAAGGTAGTCGGTTAGGAAAGTTTCCATGTTTCACAGTTTTGTGTTTCTTTTTTCTTCTCCAAGACAATAAGCTAATGCACATTAACCAAAACTGTAAGCGGATACAATGAATAGTTCAAAGAATCATGTCTACAGTTTGTCCAGGAGCACTGAGCCTGCTCATTATAAATGTTTACTCCCTAAAAGGTCAACTTTACAATTCGGACTTCACAAGTACAAAAGGTCCCATACATTTGGTACACATGAACACACACACACACACACACACACACACACACACACACACACACACACACACACACACACACACACACACACACACAATGTTGGTGTTCATCTCCGAAGGATTACAGGCCCAGATGGTCTCTGGATGAACAATGCAACACCTGCTGACGGACATAGTGCAATTAGGTTCTCACATTAAAAAAAAAACCTACTGCAAAAAAGGAGAACCTAAAGTGAATCATCAAAGGTACACATATGCTTGTGCTGACTAATCTCACTCTCGGCTAATCTCTGCATGACAACAACCCTAACCACGGTTTAATCCGACACCCAGTTGATCTTTGATCAAGGTCAGCCCTTAAAACCTAAAACCAATAGACGCCTATGTCTTCCGACTCTCACTCTGTAACTTTATTCACATTCGGCGAGCATCTGCAGCGAAGATAAGGAAGTATCGCGTGTCATGTTTGTGAAGCTGTCTCACCTTGTTCCTGCTGTTATGCTATGAAATGTTTTAAGCAGCGTGACAAACAGCAAACAAATACTCTCTGATTTCTCATTTCAAACAAAGTGAAACTTGACCCGACAGGCTTTAACGAAGAGGAAACAGAATAGCTGAATGATTTCACTTAATACTGTTTTCATGAAAAAAGAAATACGAGGAGCTCAGCGGTGCAGGTGTAATTACACGATTCAGCAAATCAAGCATATTTGCCTCTTGCATCTCTATCATGCACCAGATGCACCCGGCCATCACTGCCCAGTACCCGGACTTGCTCTAATGCCAAAGTCTATTTCACATGTTGCACAAAGAGATGCGTGCTTGCTGTGTGCAGAGACTACGATGAGGAGTGGGAGGGTGTGAGTGGCTGAAAAATCAAGGGACACTGTTTTTACCCACTGTTATCAGCATACATCATCACTGCACTTACACAACTTGTCAAACGCATGGGATCCCAATTTCCTGTTCAAAACAAGAGGTTAAAAATAACATCAGTCATTGTAACCTTGGCTCAGGTGAGACTGGCTTCACAGGTGTAGTTGACTATAGATCTATATTTAATAAGGTGAAAGATTTGCAGTGGTGCATGTGGCTGCCCTTTCAGAGCAGGCACTCATGTCACCTTTTATGGCCAGCCACTTCCGGGGATGATGATGAGTAATGATGAGGCACAGGAAAGGGAAATGAAAGGTAAAAAAAAAAACCCATTCAGTTCAAGCTAAACACAAGATTGATCCTATTTTAAATCAATCATTTTAAAATTCTAAGTGATTTTGGATATATTTCTCAGAATGTTTGTCAAATAAAAAAGGCAAACAGTTTAATGTCAAAAATATAGTGCATGTTCCCCCTTGTTTGTATAAGGCTAGCATTGCCAAAGGGTGGCGGTTATGGACCTATAAGCTTTTTGCCCATTGACATTAAAGAACAAAGACAGAATCTACTAACGACCAACCTCCAGAGCAGAATGAAGTTAACATTGAGTATTAAATATAGTTTACTCATTGGCTAATGACTTATGCTTGACAATTTGTTAGCCAATGAGCAAGTGCTCTTACAGTATCATGCCCCCCCTTTTGTAATTTTATACATGGTGACTGTAATAACGCTACTCTCACGGCTTCAAAGCTGCACTTCAGAAACAACAGGTACATAGTTACCATGGCCATATGTGCATATTTTATACCGTCTATGAGCGCAGCATGCTAACCTAGCTACCTAGTGTTACTTGGCTTAGCGCTCCACGCTTTTTCGTTAAACGGTAGCATCTGGCTCCCAGAAGTCATTAGCTTCAAAATGTAGATCGACAGGTAAAGTGTGTGTGACACTGAGAGACTGAATGCTACTGTATAGGTAAGAGAAAGCTGGAAAGCCAAAAACTACTACAGCCATAATAAATTAAAGCGTCTGCACCAAAGATGCAGTCTTTTTTTTTTTCAAATTGAAAAGCCTATCTGTGGTAAACGCCGTGTCAGGTATTACAGATTGTTCTTTTGGTGTTTAAGTGCAAGAGAATTATTATATTATTATTATAATAATAATATTATAATAATTATTATAATTATTTTGTTACTATATTTCATTATAAATCTCATATATTGCCAAAATATAATTCACTTGAATTATATTGGATGGATGGATGGATGGATGGATAAGTTGTCATATAGTTTATAATAATGACTTCTGGCTTCTCAACTGGTTCTTGTCTTTATCTTCGGGATTATCGTGGAGAAAAACTAATATTTAAAGAAATTATGCCACTAGAAACCAATATATATTTACATTTTCTGACAGTAAGTGGATTCATTAGTAACTATTAATTAAATTCAGTTTATCTACTTACATGAACACCTAGCAATAACATACTACATGATGAATATATCCATATAAACCCTATGCATAAAAGTACAAGACACGTGCACAAGGTAAAAATCTCCTTCCATTTTATAATTTCCCTTCATGCTGCACTTTTAATAAATTGTCAGGTTTTACCACAAAGATGTCCTGTTCCAATAACACATTAGCCCAACCAAATACTCCAGGGGCCCAGAATATCTCCCACATTTTCCATGTGTGGGAAATACTGTTGATTCAGAGGTTCTCTCTTTCCTCTCACTCCCTGCTGCTCTTCCCCTCCCCACATTGTGTATACACTTCATGTCATTGTTTGAGGTGTATGAAACTGAATTTTATGGTAAATACATAACATTTTGGGCTCATTGCATAAATATTTAAGAACAGGAGACAGGCCTCAGGTGGAGAAGACGGTGAAAGTCAGCACAGTAGCATATGGTAAGGGTAACTTATTTGAGAGGTTTTTGTTATTACGAAGATTAAGATAAAAAAAAAAAAATAGAATTAAGAGTGTAGCTTTTCTAAAGATAGATCTTTTTCTTAAGGAGTCCAACCTGAGAGGATTTTGAAAAATATTTGAATTACATTTTTTTGTGAGCAGCCGTTTAGTCTCAAGTGACATGCTGAGCTCTTAAACAGGAGGCCGTGGGGATTTACACAGTGAACAAAGGATTCCCTATTGAAACACTGCTTTGTGCAGCAGAAAACCAGCTTGTAGCTCTACATTTTCTATCTATTCACTGTTCTGCTTCATGTTGCGAAGCCCGCCAGCACTAATGAGTACCTTTATAAAAGGAAATAGAGCGTAATTGCTTTTTCTGAGACATGAAGAGACTTGGGTGAAATTGGGAAAGATGTCTGTCAAACCCACATAAAGCACATATATTCGCATGCATGCATACTATACCTTAATATACAGTACTATGCAATAGTCTTGAGGCACCCCTCTTTATATTTCTTTATATTTTGATATGCAAGTGATATCCAAGTGCAGTGATCTATTACAAAAGTGTGCAAATATACATAGAAAAGCAGTATATGAGACAAAAAACAGAGCTTGAGCAATTCTAACGATCTTAAAAGTGAATATTTGGCATGACCACCTTTATCTTCTATACAGCCTGAACTCTCATAGCAAGTTTTCCTCCCGTTGAACTTCTTTAAGAGTCTTCAGGAAAAGGTCTCAGGGTTTCTTGAAGGACATTCAAAGCTCTTCTTTGGATGTTTCTGCCTTTTGTTTTGTTCTCTGTCATGATGATCCCACACTGCTTCAGAAATGTTGAAGTCCGGGCTCTGAAGAGGCCAATCCATGACTGATATTGTTACACTGTGTTTTTATTCTATCCATGGATGCTTTATGGTAAATGGTAAATGGCCTGTATTTGTATAGCGCTTTACTTGGTCCCTATGGACCCCAAAGCGCTTTATACAACCAGTCATCCACCCATTCACACACACATTCACACAATGGTGATGGCAAGCTACATTGTAGCCACAACCACCCTGGGGCGCACTGACACAGGCGAGGCTGCCGGACACTGGCGCCACCGGACTGAAAAATGAAGCTGGTGACATTCACATGCTTTTCACATGGTATTGGATGGTGGATTAAAATCTTACGGTATTTTTGTGGCTCCATTTTTCCATTAATTTTGCAACACCAGCACCACTGACTGAACTGCAGCCCCAAACCATGACAGAGCCTCCATCATGTTTTACAGATTGCTTTAGACACCCCCGTTGGACCTGACTACCTCTGTTCATACTAACAATGATTTAAACCCCAAAATTTAAATTTGGATTCTTCACAAGACCTGTTGCCATTGATTTTCAGTGTAGCTCTTGTGTAATCTGGAATACCTCCAAATTATCTCCCTATTTCCCTTCCTATAGAATGGCTTTTTGACAGAAATGCACGGAGACCATTTCTGATGAGGTTTCAATTAACAGTAAATGGATCAACTGAAGGGCAATGTCCATTTCTCAAGTCCTGTTATCTTACCTGGACTTTTTCCTATTGCTTAAGGACTTACAGATACTGGTCATGTGCTTTTTAGGCCTGCCATTTCTTCTTTTATGCGGCACATGTTGAGTTTCCTCAAATTTCTTAAGGACACACAGCAGATCATGCCAAGATATACCAGGTTTCCAGCTAGCAGCTCTTTGGGAATCACCTTGGCATTTTTTGAAGATGATTTTGAAGAAGATAGAGATATCATTTCAATGTATTTTTTTGCAAAGTTGCGTGTTATGTGTACACTCTTGAGTTAGATGTCTATTTATGCTTAAAACTTTCGAGGTCAGTGATAAGTGGCTTAACATACAAAAAATCTTCTGAAAATAGTCAAGTGCAAGGATCAGACTAAAAATGAATGAAAAAGCAGCCAATGTCCAAAGAAAAACTTTGAAAGACCTTCAGAAAACCTGAGAGAACTGCTGCTCAAGACCACTTTGAATTAAATTAAAAGTCTGGCTCCTTGGAGGCAAAATATAAAGAAATCAGGGGTGGCTCATGGCTTTTGCACAGTTCAGAGCATGACTGGCGCTCCGCATAAAGATTTTTGTCACCAAACTATCAGCCGCTCAGAGTGCCACTAACTCCCCTTTATGTAGATTTCCCCCACCCATCCTCTGTCTGTCCACACAGGCTTTATATGAGGAACCCTGTCATAACAGCCATTTTGAAGGGTGAGGCATGCCCCGTTGCACTGGGATGGCTGGCCAAAGTATACAAACCCTAGTTACTGTAAATTCAGAAGAACTGCTATGCTGCTCTGAACAGATCTGTCACCATCAAACTCCACTGGGAAACAGAGGTCATGATTTCCATTTACACCTACTTCTCCTACACATAGATGTTATTGTTTAAAGCCTTGCTGGTGTAAGCAAGTTAATGTAAAGCAGGCATATGCTTCTGTCTGTGTGGGTTTTTGTTTTTTGTTTTAAATACAGAAGTTATAATTCCCAAAAGGCTGAGACTTGAAGGCCCACTGCTCCACTGTAGAGGCCGTGCATTTCCTTTGAGGTTCAAGATGAAGGTTTCTCTTCTGTTCTGAATAAATCAGAAACTGCTTGCCCCGTCATTACAGAGAAACAACGTCTCTCTGTTTCTGTAGTTAACTCGCAATCCTCTTCAGCAAAAGACAAAAGCTTAACTCTTCAGAAAAGAAAAATGTTTTCTTTTTTCTTCCCAGATGTGAAACAATTGCCATTTCGCCACATCTTTCAAGCTTTTTAAGCTCTCTGGTTCAAAAGAAACTTTTATTATTTCATCATACTGATTTCTCCACTGATGTTCTCCTGCCACCTTTTTTGTGTCGAGGACTGACTTTGGTATGCTGCTGAAAGGTCCTTACCCCAGCTGCTGCTCTTTAACAGTGCCTCCGTAAACAGTCCTGCTTCCTCAGCTGTTCTGTCAGAGGCTCTCTGCTCCTTCGCGTCTCTCCTCTCGTATGAACAAATCACACTCCGTGCATTATCCCCGTAATCTCGCTCTCCCGCTGACCAACTTCTTCTAATTTATGTGGATTAAAGCCATTTGTTGAAGATCGCAAAGTGTGCCATCACGAAACCAAACATCAACATTAGCCTCATGCTGAAGACTTAGATCTTCTATTGTATACCGCAAGCATTTTAAAAAATCCATACATGGTTAGTTGAGCTGTCTCTTTAAACTCATTGCAACCCCGGAGCCCTTCTGTGTCTGGGTTGAACGTAAAAACGACTATTTAAAAACTTTCCGTTTGTTTGTTTTGATAGCTTCGTGTTATTAACGTGGTGCAAGCATCGCGTAAATGAATCCGTTGAAGCTTCGCGCCCTCGGCCCTCATTCAGAACTAATACACTCGCCGCCAATTAAACGGGGTTAGAACGGCTGCCACAATGCAGTACAACGATGCTACATGCCATTCACTGACTGTTTCACTGACCCATTCTTCATTCTTTTGTTCTCTTTCCTTACCTGAATTTGAAACCCGATCATCAAGGAGGAAGAGTGAGAAAACTGTGAAAGAGTTTAAGCCATCCCACGGCTTATGAAGTTGTTCCAACAGTCTTGCACCCTAGGGGGCTGTTCTAGTCACACCAAATCTATCCAGAGAGACAAAAGTGGACCGAGAGTAAATATGGGCTTTTGCAGGTCTGTGCAGCATTAGCATGTATTTCCACTCTTTAGCCACAATAACAGGACATTCAGTTTCCCTGTTTCCAGCTACTGAAATCAATTGGTGGAGTTAGGAACGGCAGAGTGGGGAATGATACACACTAATTCTCTTGGAGAGGGAGGTTAATGTGAAGTGCACAAGGTCAGTACATTTGTAAAGGTAACCTTGGCTTTGCCTGTGACGTTCTCTTCTTTGTTTCTCCCCTCTGTCTTTTTCTTTTTCTCACATGAACACACATAGAGCCACAGAGTCCCTCAGTGGTTGCTTTCTCCTTCACTCGTTCGCTCTCCCCTTCCCCTCCGTCTCTTTCTCCCTCCCACAGCGGCTGTCTCGCACAGCCTCTCCAACTCTCCGAGTTTTCTGTCTATTTCCCCCATTTCCCCCGTTCCTTCTTCTCTTCCTCCTCTCGCCTGCATGCTAAGGAGGTGTCTCTAAACACATAAGAGGGGCTCAGAGAAAGCTGTGCTGCAATAATTGGATTATTGAGCAATCTGCAAACAAATGTAAGACACAAGGCAAAGGATCAATGCGGAACGCTTGCATCATTTGTGGTGGTCAAAAGCAATCAGTGTAATATAGCCATCAAACAAGTTGCTGTTCGGGATTAGTGAGTTTAGGAGGAACTTGTGGTGATATGTCAATAATTGCTTATTAGACATCAAAGGAATCTTTCCTCCATGCAAACACTCCCTGTCCAGCCCGGTCTGGTGGATTTGGATGAATGTATGTTGGAAGGCTTAAAGTGAGCCCTGCAGTGAACGTCACAGTCTGTCCGTAGCCGGTGAAATGGCTTTGGGTTCCTATTGTGTATTAATGTCCAGATGGACAGTTGTGTTGTAATCTGCAGCACTTCTGTTTACAGCCAGGTAGTGCTATAAACTGGCTAAATATAGCAGCAGCTTCAGTGAAAGGAAGCATAAACCGAGTGATTGGAAATAAAGAAGAAGCCATGGTAAGAGTTTCACTCTGTAATGTAATCTGTGTAACGTAGACTATTATGTTTGACCTTTTTTTAAAAAAAATAGTAAGACTTTGACTAAGGATGTTTGTAATCATTTATTAATTTGATGAATCTCTAAAAAAAATAACCACTAAAGTGTTGATGAGTTTAACGGCGAGACATAACGGTACAAATAAATTAATAACTCTACACAGTATTTGCACAGTATTCTGTCCCCACCTAAGTTAGCTCAGAAAGTTTTCCCATCCTTTTAGGGAATCTTCACAATATTAAAATACCGAATCAGTGGGAGCCACTAGCCCAAAAGATCTCACAGATATTTTGACTGACTAGTGTTAGCAAAATTCAGCTGGCTAGCATGTCAGCAGTGAGCCAATACAAGATAGCTGCTGTGACAAACCCATAAAAATTGCAGAAGTAATGGCAAATTTAGCTTTCTCACTATCCGGCCTTAAATCCAGCCAATTAAACTTGAGATATGAGAAAGAAAAGCTGCAAGGCCTCGCATCCTATTAGCTATAAGCAGAAAATATTTAGCTCTTTGCTTCAAAAGCAGCTAAAAGGATTACTTATAATCCGTGACAATGATATTAATTTTCTTTTAATTATCGACTTGATTAACTTCTTAATTTAGTAATATATATGATTATCGGACACCTGTAATTAGGGAAAACCTGTTCTACCGCTCATTAATGCAAATATTTGATCAGCCAAATCACATTGCAGCATTTAGGTACGCAGAAATGGTCAAGACAAAACTTCAAAAGTTCAAACTGAACAGCAGATTTAAGAGAATTTGAATGTGGCTTGGTTGTTGGGATTTAGAAATTAGCTTTTTCAGTGTCAGAACCCATGGATCTACTGGGACTTCCTGGCACAATCATCTCTGGTGTTTTCAGAAAATGGTCCAAAAAGTGGGGTCAGCAATTCTCTGGGCAAAAATGTCTTGTTGATGCCAGAGGTCAGAGGAGAATGATCAGACTGCTTTCAGCTGATTGGAGTAACTCAAATAACCACTTGTTACAGCTAATGTATGCAGAAGAGCATTTCTGAATCCACAATATCTTGAAGCTACATAAGCTACAGCAGCAGAAGACCACACCAGGTGCCACTCCTATCGGCCAAGAACTGGAACCCGAGGCTATAATTCACACAGGTTTACCAAAACTGGACACCAGAAGATTGGAAAAATGTTGCCAGGTCAGATGAGTCTCGATTTTTGCTGCAACTTTCCCGTGATAGGGTCAGAATTTGGCATAAACAAAATGAAATTATGGATCCATCCTGCCTTATATCAATGGTTCTGCGTGATATTTTCTCTGCAAACTTTGGGCCCCTAAGCATCAATTAAATGGCACGCCCTACCAGAGTGTTGTTGTTGACCATGTCCGTCCCTTTTTGACCACAATGTTCCCATCATCTGATGGCTGCAAGATAGTGTAACACAGCATAAAGCTCAAATGATCTCAAAGTGGTTTCTTGAACATCACAATGAGTTCACTGTACTCAAAAGTCACCAGATCTCAGACCAATAGAGCAACTTTGGAATGTGGTCTAACAGGAGATGTGCATCATTTACGTGAAGCTGACAAATCTGTACAACCATCTGAAGCTAACATATCAGTATGAACCGAAATTTCCAGCACCTTGCTGAATCGATGCCATGAAGAATTAATACAGTTCCGAAGGCAAAAGGTGATCCAACCCAATACTAATAAGGTGTACCTGATAAAGTGGCGAGTGTAGTGTAACTCCAGTAACAAGGTGGTATTTGGCTTGTTTGTTAATTAGGGGGGGGAGCAATAATAGGAGCTTTAACACATCTTTTTTACTGACAGAATAAAGCCATCACCATTCCAGTACACTGCTTGATGTAGAAGCCCCCCAAAAAGAAAAATATATTTCCCCCTGAGATTCTCCAAAACAACAGCAAATCATGCAGTAAATAGCTTACATGGTACATTGTGCACCCACATGCAGTGTATAGTTCCACTATAAAATCAAAAATTACTTTTGACTTCAGAATATGTGCGCAGTTATAGCAAGAGCTTTTTCTAGGTCAACTGAATAAATATTGCCAGTCTCGCATACTTCCTTAAGCAGCAGACAACAGGGGGTAAAAGAAAGACTTCCTCCGAAGTTTGCCAAAGAAACCTGTTTCAGTAACCCCGAACTTCTGGTGTGGAACGTAAAAAGTTGAGCTCCTGCCCGCCTGTCAGGTTGCGGTGAGGAGGGTGTCGATAAAAATGTTATATCGAAATTGACGTGCTGGCAGTCCTTCTAACAAAAGCCATACACTGTCATTCCTACTTTACTGTCTCTCTGAGCACACAGTCACTGAGACCCTCTCGCTGCTTTCTTTCTTCTGCTCCCTCACCCTGTTTTGCGCTGCCTCCCTCCCTCCCCCTTTCTCTCTCTCTCTCTCTAAAACCCTTATAACATCCTTCGGATTTAAGAGCTTAAATGTCAGTCTCATGATATCAGTGCCACTCAGATTAAGCGCCTTAAATACGATGTAAATGTATAAATGTGGGCCAATGAGTGGGCACCATTCAATCCAATTAGGCGTAATGAAGGCAGTCTCAAGCAATCTGAAAAGCAATAATTTCTAATCATTTTTTTTGTGGCTTTTTGTCTAATATACTCCAGATAGACAGCTGAAAATATTCTAGCTTCGTATAGAATTTTGTTCCAGTTTATTCTGTGAGGATGTATGTGGGCACTTTGAGCACCACCAGGATTTCAGTCTGAAAGCAGCGCAGCAATAAAACTAAACAAGGGGCCGTGTGGTGGGTGTGTTTTGCTCCAGGTGCTGGCTTATCAGATGCCAAAGACTGGGCAGTAGGTGGTTATATAATGAGGAAAGATTTTTAAAGGTTAACATAGAAACAATCCTTTGTCTTGACAGAAGTGAAGAGTGAAATTACCACATTCGCATCTAGTCCAGCATCTATCAGGACGGTGTGTGATTGCACACATGATTTGCATACAATTTATAGTTTTGCACTTCCAGTTATTCTCAGGCATCTCACTGTTGCATCCTCTGCTTACATCCAGCTCACAGTGGAGCTTCATGTTCTTTCTTTCTTCACTCATTCAGTTTTTGGGAATTAATGTTTTCGTTTGTTTTTTCCCCCCCAGTTTCATCCGCAGTTTATTTCCAGATTGTTAAACAAGCCGCTGCCAATATCTTATGAAAAATGCATACAGGACATAGAGCAGATTGTCCACTAATCAGAAGATCAATGCTTCAGTGCCCTTATCCAGCCTGCATGTCTTGGGCAAGACTTCACATTCCTCTTTATGCATCTACCTTTGTGTGAGTGTGATAAATAAATCACCTTAAGTGCATTACTTTAAACTTTTCTTTCCCTTATTTTAGCTCATACTTCAAGGGGAAACCCTCCAGCACAAGAAGAACCTTTGAGTGACGTGTACGCTGATTCATCTCAGTGTACGTTGAGAGGTGCAGCACTTTCAAGTCCCATATTAAAGAATATCAGCATAGACATTTTATAAAAGCACATGGCCAGGCTTTATTGAATCTATATGCAACAGAGGAAATACAAGGTGATTTTGACTCATCAAAGCAAAATATTTTAAAAACCTTAGCTACAACTTCCTCTTAACTTCCAAACCCATTGCACCAAGGGGGTAAATGAACCAGAGATTGATTTAAGTAGACCAAACAGATGTGAAATCAACTTTACTAGATGCTATCCCTGGTCAGATTTGACTAGCATGTGCTGGTAATATTAGTCAACCTTTCGGACGCCATCATAAGCGACTTGTGAGCTGCAGTTCGATGGAGGGAGCCTCTAAGGTTAGTGGCTTATTCTATAGCTGACAAAACACAAGTCTGAATTCACAAGTCTTCTAATTATGTTGGAAACTTTGAAAACACACAGAGGCAAATGCAACATCCACCTGCTTGCTGCTGCTGTAGTCTTACTGCTGCTATCCCAACCAGCAGCATAAACCTTACTATTGGATATACAAGTGCAAAGAGAGAAAAAAAACCCCTTGAGGTTATGTAGTTCTTGGGGGAACGTCACAGCAGGTAGTTACCCTCAGGAAATCCCCAGTAGCTACCTTCAAGAAGTCAAGGAGGACTCGAGGCATTTCTAAAACCTGTTAGTATACAAAACCTCATATTCTTTATTTTCAGTCAAGACAATGCAAAAGGGCAAATCCCACACCGCACATCACATATACTGTGTGGTCAAACCTTTGCTTTGATTAGGCATTGTGGTTTTATATCTAAATATGAGTCTTTCCCTATATTATACACCCTCTAAACAGTTGTTACAGTTGATTGGCGGTTTGCACTATTTGTGGTTTGCTTCAGCTGCAACCCACCAAATTTCACATCTTATTATTTCCCCTAAGGTGTACTTGAACAAATTAAGTGTCAGATTACTTTAAATTTTCATCTATCTGATGTAATCTGGAGGGCAGTGCAGGGTTTTGCAGTTGGGGAGAGTGTGTGCTTGCGTGCATCGCGTCTGCCAATGGAAGCCTTGGTTTTTGGAGAATCAAATATTAGTAGGCTGCATTGATTTTGGAACAAACCTCTACGTTCTTGTGAGAGCTCAGTCTTCCTGCCAAGTTTGTCTGGTCTGTCTACTCGCTCTTCCTCTCTAAGCAGTCATTTCTCTGAACTGTTCAATATGCAGAACAACAGTCGCTCCATATATCTATTTCTTGTCGCTCTCTTACGGTATTAGTAGACATCAGGCTAGGTAATAAAAAAATCATTAAAATATCTTGTTAACAATAGCGAGCTACCAACTCTGCTCAGACGTGGATGTTCGTTTCACTTTAAAATGTCAAAGGAAAGCTAAATCTTGGTCTTCGGTGCCTCACCTTGAGCTGCAGCAAGCCAGGCTGTTTAATGTTTAAAATTCAAGTCTGATGCATAAACTTAGTGGCAAGTCTCTGGATACGAGCCAGAAGGAAAAGATGACAGGAAGGGCAAGAGACTTTGTTTGCCTTACATTCCTTTCTCCCTTCAGGCATCCACTGTAAAGGGTATTTCCTCTTGCTGTGTAAAATAAACAGCATACTGTACATGACCTTAATGCTTTCTCTAATTGTGCTTCTCATGTAGCACAAGGACAAAGCAACTTATTCATACTAATTTGCTTTTTTCAGACCCATGTCTCATTTTAGCAACTGTAATCATTACTATTAGGTACATGCATTTCCTGAGTAAATCAATTTTTACATAATTAAAAACACGGGGATACGTTTACTGACATGTGGGTTGATATGTGAGGATTACTTATGGTCATGTGGGGTACTTTATTGGTATTTTTTCAGGCTGAAATCTCAACAATATGGAATAAATTAAAAGGGGACTTACAAATGCCCTTACCCGCTGCTCTTTTGTCTCTCTGATCAGTATCTGTCCATCCCTGTGCAGCACTTCATCAGTTTCTATCCATTTTTCTGCTCCTCTTCATTATCTTTTCACTTTAAATTAGGCTACATATCCTTCGAAAGGCACTGTCGTGAATTAAGTGAGACACGTTTTTAAAGTTATTTCAGTACTTAAGTTTTATGTGGCTCCCATAATAAATGACAAAGGAGGACTTATTTCACGTTTTTGAACGAGCTTTAATTTAGGCTGATTCCCTCCTGCATGCAAACGCTCGCCGTGCAGTTCTGTTTTACTGCTTGTTAATGCAAATATCTACTCAGTCAACTGCATAGCAGAAATCCAATGATTTAGGCATGTAGACGCAGTTAAGACAACCTCCTGAAACTTAACCAGAGTTTTAGAATGTGCGAGGAAGGTGATGGTGACTTTAAATGTGGTTGATGGTGCCAGACGGGCTGGTCTGAGTATTTCAGAAGCTGCTGATGTTCTGGGATTTTTCTGCACATCTATCTCGAGGGTTTACAGAGAAAAGAGAGACTATTCAGTGAGCAGCAGTTCTGTCTTTTTGTAAGGATACAGTAACTCAAATAATCACTTCTTACAACCTGGGTATGCAGAGGTGCATCTCTAGATGCAAATGTCGAATCTTGAAGCAGATGGACTACAGCAGCAGAAGACCACACCAGGCAGCAATCCTGTCACTTAGGAATGGGAAGCTAGAAAAATGTCCCCTGATTCTGCTTTTCGATTCAGATGAACGGGTCCGAGTTTGACATAAACAACATGTATGCATGGATTTATTCTGGTGTGCGAGGTATCTTCTTAGCACACTTTGGCGCCTTGACATCAACTAAGGATCGTTCAAGGGTCACAGCCTACCTGAGTATTGTTACTGACCAAGTCTACCCCTTTGGCCACAGTGTGCACATTTTCTGATGCCTGCTTCTAGCAAGATAATCTGCCATGGCACAAAGCTCAGATCATCTCAAATTGGATTCTTAAACATGGCAATGAGTTCACTGTACTCCACAGTCACCCAGTAGAGCACCTTTGGGATGTGGTTGAATGAATAATGAATGTGCAGCTGACAAATCTGCTGCAACTGTGTGATGCTATCACTTAAATGTGGACCAAAATCTCTGTTTCCAGCACTTTGTTGAAGCTGTGCCACAAAGAATTCAGGCAATTTTGAAGGGGAAAAAAATCCAACCCATTACTATCAAGGTGTATGCGTGAGTGTGTATAGCCCACACTATGTATAGTGAATGGGTAATATCATAAGTAGTATCATTTTATAATGCTATTATATTTTTTTTTACCACTACAATTTAATACCACTCTTTAATCTGCATTACTTTTCTTAAACATTACCAAATTTCTGTTGTGAAGCAAATCCATTGTATTCATATTCTACCCACCAATATTGACAGTGTGCAATATTAATAAAGCCCACAGAAAATATAACGTATCTGGATGAAAACATTTATAGCAGTGATAGAGAAGGTAGTCTTTCCCAGGGCACCATGGGGGTTGGTGGTGATATCTTAGAAAAATGAGGACAAAATACTAACACTGGATGTAAAATAAGATCTTATTTGCTGAAAAAAAATGGTTTTATGTAAATGAGATGTAGTGCATATTAATCATTTGCCCCAGAAATTCCAAAGCACCCTCTAAAGGATCCTAGATGTGTGTAGATCCCAGAAAAGAAGTATTAAACTTTTTATTTCTTCCACCCAAAGTGTCGTTCAGCTTCTTTATTTTTGTAGAAGCTTCATTTGAGCATAATTTCCTGCATTTTTTTGCACCTTCTTTGTGTCATATGCCTGCAAAGTGATAGTATGCTATAAGTTAAACCATGTTCGCATAACACCTCCCTTTTCTCAGTAATGCAGAGTGTTATGCCAGTGTTACAGAGGTGCAAAAAGCATCACAATAAAACAACATAAGATCAGCATAAAAAAACATAAGTACATTAATTTAGCTACTCAGAAAGTGAGGTAACATGAGAGCTACAAAAAGTACAATTTCATGCTTTTTTTTCTAGTGTCTTTTCAGCAGGTATTACTGTAACTGCAAATCCTAATTTTGGAAAATGAATGTCATGGAGAAATAACTAGCTATCCATTAGATTGTTTGTATTCTTCAGATAATCTGGCTTACTTCTTCCTCATCCTGTGGAGTACAGGTGTGTTAGCGCACGTGAAGGTGCAGCAGCGCTCCCCTTGGCACACTCCTTTATGTGGAAGAGCCTAATCTGACTTTAATACACTGCAGGGTTAACTGATGCTGGAGGCAGAGAGAGCTCAGCTCTGCGAGGACAGATCGGATCAATTACCCGATCCATCAATAGACAGAGAGTAGAAACTACCCCGCGCTGTCCGAGCTTTAGCTGAATATATTCCCTTTTAATCAGAGTCACCGCAACCTTTCATCAATGCCATCTTCCCTCTGCCCAATGAGGTGTGAAGAAAGAGGAGTTGACAGGTTTGAATGTCCTTCAGTATCTGTCCTGTATCATTACCCATCTCTCAAAATAGATCCAAGCCATCTAAAAAAAGAAGCCCGTTGTCGTGCATTCACTGTGTTTGATGGAGCTTTGAGACCTTGGTCAGACATTGCTCTCGAGTTATAGGTTCTGCTCTTATGTTTGTGTAGATGTTACTAAATAAAGGTTCAGCATCATTTGAATCCTGTGATCTAACGGTTACACCACAGGATTTGTTGGCATCTCAGGCACAGACGTTTACCTACATTTCTGTGATCGCGTTGGCTTCCCGATGTCCAAATAATTACCTCAGCCATATTCCCTTCCTACCAATGCCGAACCCTGCGATAACACTCTGCTTCCAGAATTGCTTCCAGAAAATTCTCAATTGCATCACTCACCAAAAAAAAAAATAAAAATCTTAAGAATCTTTTACAAACTACATTTGTTCTCTCAGGATACAACATAAAAGAGCACAAAACTGAGAAGCAACACTGAAATATTTACATGTCCGCTAAGCAGATGTGGTTGTTTACAAGTGTGCATTTATTTATGTGTGTCTGATGGTGTGTGCACACCCCAAAAGGGAGCCACAAGGGGACCAAAACCAAAGGGAGACCACTGAGGGGAAATAACTAAATCATGCAGCCCACAGATGTTTGTTAAATGCCACAAAGAGACAAAAAAAAGAGGGGTCCAAAATTGTCAGATTGTTTTGTGATGTGTGTGTTTTTTTTAATCAAATCCTGTCTGACCACTTGTTAGAAACCATTAGACAGATGTGAACTGAAATCCATCTCCAAATCCATTTGATAGTGCCTTTGTGCAGTACTATCAAATGTAAATTAGACCACAGGAGGACAGAGAGGCGCACACAAACGTGACAATGAGATAACTGCCTTACTAGCGCAAATGAAAATTCTGGCAAAAAAAGAAAAAAAAAAACCTTGAGCCAGAATTCAAATCATTTCAACTCGTGGAAGATGCTTCATGATGAGATTGCATACACAGCAGGCAGTACAGTGATTGAGCCTTCGGGCCATCTCTGCTGAGGCCACTGCATCTCCGAACGTGGCAACATATGTGACATGCCCTCATTTTCAACACCATTAATCACAGCGGGTTTGACTCAGCATTTTGCTGTGGAAGTGATGTAAGGACTGTAAATGGGGGTGAGTGCTGAGTCGCGGTCTGAAACCGAATAATCGCGCGCAGTGATTATATGAATCAGTACTAGGGCACATGATCGAGAGGGGAGGCCTTAAAAACAATTAAAAACACATTAGTTAATGTGCAGTTGCATTCAGTTAGGTCCATATATGTTTGGACAGAGACAACTTTTTCCTAATTTTGGTTCTTTACATTACCACAATGAATTTTAATTGAAACAACTCAGATGCAGTTCAAGTGCAGGCTTTCAGCTTTAATTCAGTGGGTTGAACAAAAAGATTGCAACAAACACAATCCCTTCAATTCAGGGGCTTAAAAGTAATTGGACAAATTAAATAACTGAAAATAAAATGTTCATTTCTAATACTTTCTGTCCGAATTCGGACAGAATAAAACTGTGAAATGAGCTGTCCCACACCTTCTCCATACTTTTTCTTGCCATCATTCTGGTAGATGTGGATCTTTGTTTCATCTGTCCAAAGAATGTTTTCCAGAACTGTGCTGGCTTTTGTAGATGTTTTTTAGCAAAGTTCAATCCAGCCTTTCTATTCTTCGGGCTTATGAGTGGCTTGCATCTTGCAGTGAACCCTCTGTTTTACTTTCATGCAGTCTCCTCTTTAAGGTAGACTTGGATATCAATACGCCTGCCTCCTGGAGAGTGTTGTTCACTCGGTTGGCTGTTGTGAAGCGGTTTCTCTTCACCATGGAAATGATTCTGCGATCATCCACCACTGTTGTCGTTCACCAGTGTTTTCTTTGTTTTTTTCTCAGATTGTATCAAAGTGTAGATTTTGCCACTCCTAATATTGTAGCAATTTGTCAGATGGGTTTTTTCTGTTTTCACACCTGAAGGATGGCTCGTTTCACCTGCTCCTTTGACCGCATGTTTTCTGTTCACAGCAAAATATTCCAAATACAAGCACCATACTGCCAATCAACTCCAGGTCTTTTATCTGCTTAATTGATAATGATGTAACAAGGGAATTGCCCACAGCTGCCCATGAAATAGCTTTTGAGTCAATTGTCCAACTACTTTTGGTCCTAAACCCTTCATCCAGTTTGATTGTGGATACCCTGAAATGAAAGCTGAGAGCCTACACATTACGTCATGTCCATTATATAACTATAACTGGAATATGTTTCAGTAAACAAGTAAAAGAAAATTTACTTAACTTGTTTCAGTGTCCAAATATATGGACCTAACTGTACTTTATCCCTGCTGTAAAAAAAAATCTTTGAAATGTACTTTTAAGTTTCCTTTAATTCTTTCTGAAAAAAGATTCTTCCATCCTTCCACAACAACTTCCTAACTTTCCTGCTTTCCTAACCACTACTACTCACACGTCTTTTTTGAAAAACCAGTCACATTTCTTTGCTTAAGAATCAGAAAAACTCCCTTTAAACGATGCAGTACATTAAAATGTGCAACAATCTTCTCCTTCTTTCCGCCTCAGTCTATATTCTTTATCTCGCTCCTTCTCTCTCTGTGGCAAACGCATCAAGTGTCGTACTTTTACAGCAGGTTCTTCCTGTCTTGGTATAGTATGGTAATTTTCCCCTGTTTAGTTTTTTTGGCACCTCTCCAGCGTAATCGCTAAGGGGAAATCGCCCCTTGAACACTTCTGAGTGTTTGTCCCTTAATTCATATTTCATGAAATGAGCATGGAGCTCTGTTCACACAGGGAAAACAATGCCATGCTGTCGGTATAACTTTTCTAATACAACCCACAGATGGGAGCTCTAATAACTCATAGCAGGGCCAGGAGAATAAAACAACAAATAAATGGGACCTGTACCTAATGTGACAGCACCTGCTAGTCTACAGACGTGAAATATTTAATATACGGGGCACATGCTGCTCTACATTGTTAGCAATTTGTATTGGGCTCATGGCACCTACTGATAATAATCATAAAGTTACTTATTTTAATCTCTGTTCTGTATTTGACTATAAACGAGGACTCATTCAGCGTTTTTTAATTGCGCTGTTCTGTTAATTATTCACCACTACTTTCAGTGATTTGATCAACACTGATTTTGTTCCCAGCAACAGTCTTATTCCTACGTAAATGGAGCTGTGGATAGTTTGTTTCCTCAGTGGTAAAGTGGCTGTTTCATTCGCGCTAATGCTGGATTAAGTGAACAGTAGGTCACGAGGACAAATCAGGACAGCATTAAGGGAAAAAAAAACCCTTAAACCCTGAACTTTTCTCACCATTACTCAACATTAAAGAAGAATACAAGAGTACAACTTGGATCAGATGGTCGACTGTCTCCATCCCACCATCACCCCAATACACTGTTTTCATAATATACGAGACTCAGGCATGTATGTGACTTCACGTTTAACTACTTTGTTAAAATACTTAGTAACGTGCAATGCCAGCGAACTTGTAGCCCTGGCACACATCAGCACACCTCTCTCTCCCGCTGACAGGAAGTTGTAAACAAGCAAGATGTGAAGTGAGACAGATGACAGCCCCGCTAACCAATGTGGTTCTCCAGCACTTTGATGTGGAAAATTGACCGTTGTGTGTAGGCTGTGTCAGAGGGAACTGGCATATAACCAAGGCTGCTGGTGCCTGCAATGCTAACATTAGCCATGCTCAGCAAACTAACTTGACATTGCCCGTGTGCAGCATTATGCACCCCAAAAAGAAGCCACACACTTAAGCAACTTTTAAGTTTAGTTTACTGAATGTGAGCACCAGTTTCAAATGGCTCTTATATACAATATTTCAAATGACTATATTGAACTTTGCCTATTGGATTTTGCACAATTTGGGCTGTTTCGCTATGATCAGTCTTATTCCCCCCCCCCCCCAAATCCAATACTAGCTGGCACGGATCATCCTGAGTGGGAATAAAACCGGTAATTCATAGCCGTGTGTCCTGCCCCCTGCTTGCGCTACCAAGGTTAACATCCAGCAATATTTTTAGCAGTGAGAACGCATCTGCCACAGGCTATCTCCTGGTCTGTGCTACATGTGGGGAGGGCAACTCTGTATGATGTCCTGACCTGATTTTCCAAACTGCCTGAAGTTTAAGTATAAAAAATGGTTTATGTTAAGTTTCCTCCTCTAAAACGTGAGGCTGATATTGGCTGGGTAATATAATTGGCTGATTTAAGCTATTTGCCAGTATATCGGTAAATGTATTTAAAACACCTGATAAATACAAATTTAAAAAAAGGAGGGCTCTCTGGCAAGACATGGTTGGAACGCCACAAACACAGCAACGTGCAATAGTCATATATCTCGTTTAAGCACAGTTGTTTAAGTACAATTGTTTGCACTTACAATAAAAACAAATTAAAATGCATTGCCATGTTATCTTAGTAAAGTATCATAAGTAGGGCTGTGCGATATGACCAAAATCTTATATCTCGATATAAGACATCTATCGTCCCGATAACAATATAAATCACAAAAATTTAACGTTTTCTGTAAATTCTGTGAATCTCGGGCAGCTCGACTTGCGGGAAGTGTTTCCAGCTGGGCGTCATGTAGCTGGAGTCGAGTGTTTTAACCGATGCGTTAAAGGATGCATTTTTAGACATAAGTTTTCTTTGTATTTATTACACGGCGTGCTGCGGGGAAAAGCCTGTTCTAACGTTTGAGTCTAAGGTTTATTTTTTACCACCTGATGGCTTTTTTTTGCTTCTCATCCGTAAATACTATGCATACTCTTTCACGTATTCAGTTTATTTTGAAAAGTCTCAACAGGATCTTGAGCTTTATTGTGAAAGGTTTATGTGGAAAATAAAGAAGCGGATACGCGATGGTTTTACCGTCATTGTTGCTAACGACAACACATAACAGCAGGCACTCATCCATCCGTAGTGTGGCTATATCAAATATAAGAGAAAGAGAGAACTTGAAATGAACATAGCCACTACAGAGACCATCAAAACATGAAAATATATTGCCGTAAACAGTTTATTTTGCGACACCACGAAACAAACAATAGCATAAAATGAAACGATAGATGTTTTTATATCGTCATCTGATATGTATATATATATATGTATATATATATATATATATATATATATATATATACATATATATATATATATATATATATATATATATACACATACATATATATACATACATATATATATAGTTATATCGAATAGCCCTAATCATAAGTAATAAAACATACAAAAAAACATATTGACCAATAAATTAGGTTTTTAAATCACCAAATATCGGTGATGGTATCATTCTTAAAAATCACACTGGTGCAGAAAATTCACATTTCAGTACTCACCTCAGTTTTGGAATTGAATTTTCGACATGTTATCAAAACAAAAACAAAAAAACGGTAGAGTGCTAAAATTTGGCCACTGCATACTGCCAATGAGATAGGATTTTTATGTAATAAAATCAAGTAAAAAAAAAATCCATTAAGATCAGTGAAACACATTCATTCTACATTAAAAGCCAGCAATTCCAGTTTCAATTTTAAAACATGCACAAAGTAGTGCTTATGCTTTCTCTGTATGTTGTCAATGAGAACACAGTAGCCTTATTTGAACAAAGTTTAATGGAAGCTTCAGCAGACAAATGTGTCCATGGTTTGTTATTCAACCTAAAGGGAAGAAACATTTCTTAGGCTTTTTTCAATGGCTCTCCATAAAAGTAAATTCACGGCATAAAAATCTGACCTTTTCTGAGAGCAATTTTAATTCTTTGTGCAAACACTGACACACATACTTTGAAGTGTAGTCATTTGCCTCGTGCTATTATAAACTCAATGTAATTTCCCGCCTCACTATTGACCAAGGTTAACCTGTATGCAGCAGGTCATATGAAAAAGTAAGTCATCACTTTTCATAATTTCCTCATCTTCCTTTTTCTGCAGTTGTGTTTCTATATTAGACATGATCAGGTAGACAGTCATCTTATCAACTCATCAAACATACCACTGCAAAGGTAGTTAAAACAACACAGCATCGCACCAGCATCGAGGCAGTGAAACAAGTGTGAGTAATAATACTGGAATGAAGAAAGAACTTCAGGCATGTAAGCAACAATCACAGGATAAGATCCCCCATCGCAGACAACCCAGAAGAAACTAGATGCATTCAATAACAACTGGTCTTTCGTTCCCTCTTCCATATACAAATTGTGCTGAAATGGCAATTCACTGTCACCTTTCAACATTAGCTTAGCGTTGTGTGAGAGGACAATGCACCGGCACAATGATAGGAGGTTTAAAATGTAAACTTGCCAGCTGAATGCAACAATGATTTCTGACCATCCAACACATAAGGTATTAAATTATACAATAGTGAATGCACACCGAGACACTGTATGCACTCCAAGTGCCATAAGTGTAGCTCAAAAGCTCATTTGCACAGCCATTTATTCTGCAACAGCTTGCAACATTAGGATTACAAATCCATAATGAGAGAAACAATATTTTATGGTGATGCCCATATTGACAGTGTGATTCATCAAAATTCCCTCTATGCATGCTGGTAGTGAACCATCTTAGATTGTAGATTGGGGTAAAAGAAAAAAAAAATCCAGTTCAAATTTTAGTAAAAACTAATGTGAGGCTTTACCAGTCTGAGTTAGCAAAGCCTTAATTTAATCAGTCTTCATTTCTAATTATAAAATGTGCCTACTCTCACGGACGATGCTTACTTTCTGCAATCCAGGGATACAGTACATCCTTGTAGCTGAATGCAGGGCTGTTGCTCGGAAAACAACAACACACCTAAAAGGCTGAAATCATTGCCACAAAGGATTTGACAGTCTCAGGCTGTACGATCAACTTCAATGTACATATTACATGAGAGATCACTGAAGTGTTGGCAACTAGTCGGAATGAATAAACTCGATAACCTGACTCGTGCTTTACATCACATCTTACACTGTGTCTCTTTTATTATCTTAATGCCAATCTCACATTTTAACCACACTAAGGTAGATATCAGTCTTTTGGAAAGTATGCATGTGGTCAGCCAAGCTAAAAAAATTAAGTTATGAATGTGACATTCCACCCTTTTGCGTCTCTTAAAAGTCCGACATTACGGTATGGTGGTGAGTCAGCTTCTTTTATTTTATCCAAGGTCCAGCAGCTGAGCAAGAATGTGAATAAAAAAGAAAGCTACTGCTTAACAGTCGAAACCCAAAACAACCCTAGACTGACTTTGTTACAGTGAAACAGGCGGTCCTAGCCAAGTCAGAGGGAGGCAAGCAGAACAAAATGCAGACACAGAACAGTGGCACGTTTGTCTATGCCAGGTACAGTGCAGTAAAATCTACCAGGAGAACAGTAAGATCAGAGGATTTTCCAGAGCTGCAGTGTTTATGCTAAATCAACAGTGTCTTAATTGTTTTTCCTAAACACTCAACCAAACTCAAACACATTCTAGTGACTATAACATCCACTATTCATTAAAATAAAATAAAAGATAGATAAACAACCAGCTTTATCTAGTAAGATTTCAGTACTGCTGGAGGTAAGTAAATATGCTTTGAGATTCACTATAACATTCAGACGTATTCATGCTAATATAATGACATTTTTTAATGGCAGAAATAACACCAGAAGTACAAAAATATATATATTTAAATGGATACATTTTATGACTTGAGTCAAGAATTGTTACTAAATTGTGAGTTAGAAGAGATAATAACCATTTTTTCTCCCACACCCGCCTTCACACCCATACTGCCAGAAAACAAAGGCCTGAAAGTTTGCAGGGCCGCCCTGCTTTTTCTTCTTGTTACACCACAGCGAAATGTGTCGTAACAAACACATCAAACGGGCTGGGCTTTTTAAATTTTTCTTCTGTTTTTTAAACAAATATGGGAAAATATGGGAGGATGCTGGAGGAGAATTTAAAAAAATACAGGTGACAAAACAAAGAAGGTCGACAGGTATGACAATGAAAACTAATTCAATACCTAGACAAATGAAACTAATACTTTCTGCATGACTAGACACAACCCAAGGTCATGAAAAAAAAAAGAGAAAGAAAAGTTTTTGTTTTGTTTTCGTGTGTCTGTAATTTGAACGCTGACCCTTTAATATCCCTTCAATTATGGCTTTTCTTCTCTCCTCTACAGAAAACCAGGCTCATATTACACTTCCTGACAAACATGTTTACCCCTTTGCAGCACCAGACTAGTGAATTCTCTCTTTAGCAACAGGTTCAGTTATAATATAGTATCTTTTCTCTGAGCTGCCACTTGATCCTCGGAAGCTTCCTTTTACTTTCTGGGTCAGTGTATCACAGGAAGCTGCCCCATCCTCAATCACAGGGGTTTTGTGGAACCGTCTCATATGGATTCTTCTAAATGCTTGACAGAGGACACGCACAAATCATTTAATGTTTTTTATCCCACAGCAAAGCAGGAAGCCCGGGGTACCCACTAAACATGTTTTTCTAGGTCATGATGGCAGCCATTTTAAAGCTTCACAAGTGTGAACATGACTAGTTACTAGTAGCTACACTGCTAGATAGGTAGTATATGTAGTTTGTTAAAAAGTTTAGTGCTTCACGTGATTTAATATTATTTGCTATTAAAGTTACTTTGATAAACTCTTGAGCCAGTTCTCATTTTTTAAATGTTTTTCTAGGAAATGAGAAATAGGTGCAGTGATTTATTGAAACGTATGAAAACTTAGGAAGTAACAGTATCGAAGGCAAAAACAGAGTTTGTACAATTCTAACAACCTTGTAATGTAATATTTGGTATCACCACCTTTATTCGGTACAGGCTGAACTCTCTCAGGAAAGCTGTCTTCTAACTTCTTTAAGTAGTCTTCAGGACTAGTTTCCAGGCTTCTTGAAGGAGATTCAAAGTTATTCTTTGGATTTTGGCTGCCTTTTGTTCTGTTTTCCGTCAAGATGATCCCACATTGATTAGATCATGTTATTGTCCAGGTTCTGGGGAGGCCAGTCCATGACTGTGTGTTTTTATATCCAGGTATGCTTTTACTGAACTGGCAGTGTGTTTGGGATCATTGTCATGCTGAATAATGAAGTTGTTGCCAATTAAAATACTTTACAGTTGGCTTTGCATGGTGGATCAAAATTTGATGGCACTTTTTGGGAATAATCATTCCATAAAATTTGACGAAATCCCCCAAAACACTGGCTGAAATGCAGCTCCAAACCATTACAGAGCCTCTACTGTCATTTACAGATGAATGTAGAGACTCACTGTTGTACCTCTCCTGACCTTCTCCATGTATATTGATGAAAATTAATCCAAAAATTTCCAAATTGGAGTCCATAAGACCTGTTGCCACTGATCCATTTCTTGGGTACGTGGCACACGTCAGTCTTTTATCCCCGTTTCCCTTACTTAAGAATGGCTTCTTTACAGGCGTCCTTCCACTGAGACCATTTCTGATGATGCTTCAGTGAAAGATATATGGATTAACTGAAAGGGCATATTCATCTCTTGGGTCATGTATCAGGTTTTTGATGAACTTTTTATTGTTAAGGACAGGAATTACATATGCTGTTTATATGCTGTAGATCAGGGGTGGGCAACTTGAGGGCCGGTGTCCTGCAGGTTTTAGATGTGTCCTTGATCCAACACAGCCGATTTAAATGGCTAAATTACCTCCTAAACATGCCCCGAAGTTCTCCAGAGGCCTGGTAATGAACTACTCATTTAATTCAGGTATGTTTGCCCAGGGTGAGATCTAAAACCTGCAGGACACCAGCCCTCGAGACCTGAAGTTCCTCACCCTTGCTGTAGATAGTTTTCTAGGCCTGCCAACATTCCTTTTGTCTTCCACTTGTTCAGTTTCCTCAAGATTTTTAAGGACACAAGGCATGCCCAGCCAAGATACATCAAATTTTAAGCCAATGGGTCTTGGAAATCAACTTGTTTGTGCACAAATACAATTTTATGCCCGTCAAACTGTGTTTTTCATAGATTCAACAAAATCTGGAACAAGGCGCCTAAAATAAATGTAAAAATTGTTTCTTTTTTTAAGTTGCTTGTTATGTATAGACACAAGATCTGTTCATCCCTTGAGGTACAGTAGATGCTGAAATGATTCCTCTGAAAATGTCCAGGTACAAGAATTGGACTGAAAGTGAATTAGAAAGTGGACAAGGATCCACAGAAAACTTTGAAAGGGCTTGAGAAAGCCTGGAGAACTGCTCAAGACCACTTCTAAAAAATTACAAGAACATCTCCTTAGCAGTAAAATATAAATAAATCTAGAGTGAAAACAAGACTAAGCTAATATCTCACTGAAGAGGCTCAAGTTCAAGTTGTTACAATTTTCGATTCAGAAAACCGATCAGTGGTCGCTGCTTACTCAGATTTTTCGCATTTGTATTTGTGAATGTAAAATCGACAAAGTTATGGTTTTAAGTCACAGTCACACTTTTCTGAATCACGGGTTCTGCTGATGTAAAAGTGGATGCACCTCGTATGAGTGTCTATGTTTGTGTGTGTGTGTTTTATTCAGGGAAGAATGAAAGTGTTATGTAAAACACTTTACCCCCCCCCCCCCCCCCCCCCCCCCCCCACCAACAACAACATCTCCGCAACACACAAACGCAGTTCCTTTGGTTTATTTGAGCCAACTATGCATGACCTACTTTGGGAACCTTTCAAGCTGAACAATTAACATTTTTTGGAAGTGTCTTCCTTCATGGCATCCCTTCCATGGAGAAAGTGACAAGACAAACACCAGGCTTAAACGTAAGCACTCTGGCACGAATACTTGGGCAAGCTCTAATTAAACATGAATGATAAAGGCATGCCTTGTTTGCTTAGTCAAATATATCAGGATACAAGAGGAACACAATTATATGCTGAGAGAGTGAATCGAAATGGATTCTCTCTGCATCCTCTCCACCAAAAATGAAATATAGATCTAATTGGTTTTTATAGCGCTGAATGAATAATATCCAGCCAGTGAAAGAGACATCACCTTGCATTTAGATCAACAAGCGGTACTTTCTTTATTTATGACAATAGCAATAGGCTCTTATGAGCAGTTAATCTCTATAATTTGTGATTTAATATGCACATATTTTCCTCTAGCTGCGGTGTATGACTAAATCGCCAAACTGACCCACAAGGCTCATGACTCAGGAGATGTTCAAGAGCACTTGTGAGAAATCATTGAGACTTCTTGCATGCTAGGTAAACAAAGTACTTGGTGCACAAAAGACGGCCACAGCATCTCACACAGCAGCACGCCACAGAAATCAGGGCAACACACAGAAGCATGCACTATGCTTTGTTGCAGCTCCGGTATTTAGTTTCCACCTCCTTTATGCAGTTTGTTAATAACCTCAACAAAAGAAGGGAATGTCAGCGGTAGGTAATAGAGGGTAGATCTCCAACTACAGGACCGGCCTAGTGGAAATCTGGCCCTCTGTCACCAGACTGTGTTTCAGGAAGAAGTTCAAGTGAGGACAAGACAAGCATTGAAATCCCAGGAGCCTTGGCCAGCAGTAACCACACTTTTATTGGAGTGTCAAGTCCGGCCTAGAATGTGTGCTGTTGTTCTTGCTGTTGGCGACCATGGCGGCAGCGTTGTGTGCTTGTATGTGTGTGTGCGCGCCTTCATGGCTGTGTGTGGGAGAGGCTGAGTGGGAACTTTTAACATGATTTCTTTGCTGTGCAACAAAAGCATCCGACCATTGTGCTACACAGTATCATCTGGGTTCTTTTAAAAAGATTACATCCACTGTAGGCATCTACTCCTACACTCTGGTAGCACAAGGTAAAAAACATATCCATTCATAAAAGCTGGGAAAGAAAACTGTCTTTCACGTTATCCTCATGGCTATGCTTGTTAAAATAAGGGACGATATTCTGATCACATCCGTACCCAGATTATTTTATAGCCAAGGAAAAATAGCTAAACTCTTAGCTAATGTAATTTTGCTCTTCCGGCAGGAGCCGACAAATGAATTCAGCGTTACTGTGTTGGAGCAGTAACAGTAAAGGAAGTAATGGAAACAGAGCATTGGACAGAGCTGCTTGCAACACCAAATCTCGTAGAAGTGAAAGTAGAGCTGACAGAGGTGAGAATATGCCTCTTTACATTTTAATGGTGACCATTACTTCCCCCTTATAGCACCATAAATACAGTTTGGGCAGCACGACAAGCCATAAACATAACACTGACATATTATCACCTTATAAAGTTGTTGCGGTGAACCTCTTAGCAAAAACTACCAGGTTATCCAGCAAATGCAGACATATCAAACAAATGAGCTTTTGTTTGATATGAGAAATCTCAACATTTACGCCCTTTTAGCTGTTTGGGTATACAGCCACACCCAACGAGATATGTGGATTACTTTATGTGTCTGCTCACTGCTCCTGAGAAACCAGTTGGTCTATCAGTTTTTTGTGGAAAAGAGTGGCCCGCTGCTGCTGCTGCTGCTGCTGTAAACATGGTTCACACAGCCTGAAAGACCACACCAGGGACAGTTAATAGCTGAGAGCAACTGCAGCACAGCAATAGTTGGCTGTGGTGGGACTAAAATTGCAAACACTACTGCCAAGTCAAGTTGGTGATAATTTAATGTCCTCAAAATGCCTAAATAATTGTGATCCAATTGCTTGAGTGATACCTAATCAATCAGGAAAAGCTTGGTGATGATTATTCAAAACTTACACTCCTTGTCTTATAACCTAAATGAACACACTGGCCAAACAACACCATGAACATCTGACTGAACTGAGGATATCCGCAAAACTGAAATTCTGTTTTGAAAAGAACAAAACTGCTTCCAAGCATAAGCCCATAAAACGGTTAACTATTACACAGAGAAAAGGCCAACAACATCACAAACACAGGTTACTATACAAAAAATATGTACATTCATAGTCGTACGAACTCCTAAGTTCCATAAAATACATTTTCACTGCTCTTTACAGGTTTTCCTGAGCCGAAACGCCTCACGGAGAGCTTTTACTGTCACTTTTAAGGATACATTTTTAGACTTTAAGAACTAGACAGCTGAATTCACCACTTGGACCAGCTCTTACTATTCATACCTTGAATGCTGCCTCTCGACTCAGCTTTACACAGCCTCCAATCCACCCACACCAACCAGCGCTGGGCTACCCAGAAGACAGAAAAGAACTGAAAGAACTGGATCCTTGTGGTCTCTGCGTGTTCATTAATTTGTGTGTTTCTGCACACGTTTTGTTTTTTTTAATTTTTTCTAGACATTAATGTTATTTTATTTTAATGCATTTCAATGCATCTGTTTTTACATCAATTCAAAATAAAAGGGGATAAAAATTTAAATACGTATGATGAAGTCACAAAAGGTTTCAGGCAGTAACACTCTGTGGGCTTGACAGACACTGTGTTGATTTGTATTTGTGAGCTCTACATTTAAAGTTGATTTGACTTAACAAATCTTATTACACTGAAAATCCATTTTGCATCTACAAGCCACAGTATCCCACTGCTTTATTTTATTAATACGATTCACGGGCTGAAAATCTAAACCTATTTAGACTACTCTCTGTCCTTACTTTATTCTGTGCTCAGTGTGACGAGTGCTCGGCAGGACTGGTTTAGTTAAATGCTGCACTGAAGCCAAGAAGACAGAAAGCCCCGTACACGGATGTGCTTGTGCATTTTAGCATACTGTACTTTACTTTATTTTACGTGCAGCATTTAACTTCATTTAAAACACGTGTAACTTGATTGTAGAAGGATAGGCTGTCTACCTGTCTTTTTATTTAAGGATTATTCTGTATGCCGTGCCAGCGCTGTGGCTAGCACATTTTGACTAAATTGGTTTTTACGTAATGTAGCTTCATTTTCTTCTAAATAAATAGCGCGTATCATTTTCCCAACATCCTTTGAGAGCCCCTTTATAGTGGGCTGTTAACAGCTGGTTACACAGTGTCGGGGAAACATTTCACCAGTCTCTTCCTAAAGCACCAGACATATGTAGATACATGCTACAAATATACATATCTATTATTTTGACATCATTAGTTATAGTTTTAGATCTAGTTCATTCTTTATTTATTTATTAATAGATTTTGTCTACACGTGACAACATGATGTCTTCAATCCTCATAAAGCTAAACCCAGTGTATTAGTTAAAAAGTTCTACTATGCTATTATGTGCTAGTTACACACATATATACATATATAAATATGATAAATCTCATCTTGCTCACGAGCGCATAAAACAGCACTCACGCTCGATGAGTATCAGGGCTGCACTTGAGACGTAGTTAACAAGAACTCGTACACACTCAAGATTAAGAGAGTTTTTCTAAAGCAGCCTGACATTCATTACATTTTATTACACAATAGAAGAAGAGCAACACTAATACTCCAGAAATCTGAACTTGCTCCTTGAAGTTTGCCAGAATAAGTGGTTTAAATGATATCCAGCACAATTAAATGATCATAGTCTTCACTTAATTACTACAATATAATTAAATATTCACCGGCACACATGAGAGTGCATATAATTAAAACGCTTGCGCGCGACAAAAGACAATATCTCTGCCACACTGTTATGTCTGCTGGGCAGACACGTGAGAGCCGAAGCCATTCCCCAGCACCTTCACCTGTAACGTCCTTTTTCACAACCCAAAGAAACAGCTGTCCGCTTCATAGTCAGGAACCCATAATGCACCGGGAGCCCCTGTGCATGCCTGGTGTTGGGGTTTAATTGGATATTAGTATCCAGCAGTGTCTGAATTAATCAAATCATTTCCATCCATTAATTTAGTGGAGGAACATACAATTAAAGCCTTATTAGTGCGCTCTCAGGAGTATGCCTTTTCATCCCTCTGCAGAACATTGAGAGTTGGCCAGAGTCCAGCGTGAAGCCTTCTCCTTGCTCGAATCCGGTGCCTCTTCACGACGTGCTCTCGTTTAATCTATAGAAACCGGCTGCGAGTTTAAAACAAATGAAAGTGTCTGTCAGCGCTGGGCAACTTTCCTGTTGCTGGGCTGAAAAGCTACAAGTTTCAGGAAGGGCTTATTTAAATTGAAAAAAGCATTGTTGGCTTCGAGTTGTCGGATTATGAAATTATAAGGTTAGCACTGACAAGTTTTAGAGAAATTCTATGTGGTGAAAAATTGCTGTGAAAACCAACACAAAAATGCCCTAAATAGGGTGAAAAGAGATTTGGAGATTTAGGCTGTGAGCAAACATAATCCAGAGCCCTAATGTAGGTCATTTTATGATCATTACCATATTTATATATCTTCAAAACTGCAGCGCACTCTATTTTTTTCCTCAAAAAAATCGAATAAATACAGAAATGATACATTTATAACACATATATTAAATGAACATCTCTGCATTCAAGCTTCTAATAACATGCGATATTCCATTCTACTTTATCCTAGCATTAGGTTTAAATTAAACATCACGCAAATACAAATATTCCAGGACTCCTTTTTCCCCCTTCCTCCTCTGTTCTGAATCTAAGTTAAAACATTTTGCACAAAGTAATCCAGACTGCTCAGATGAGCAGCCATTTTTAATTAAAACCATTTACAGAGGAAACCAAAGTGAGAAAAAAAGAGCCAAGGGATTTAACACTCTGTCATCCAAGGCTTCAGCGGATCAAAGAGTTTTAGTTGTGCTTTTTAATGGTTACGTAACATTTTTTGCCTATGAAATATTGGGCCCGGGTACCGTGCAGTCAGTCCAAAGCTGGACGGTACCACAGATTTTCCTGCAGTGCTTTTTCAAATTTCAGGCAGGATACACTAAGCCTGTGTTTATGCCTAAGTATAGCTGTCAATCAATGCAGCACCAGTAGTACAACAGGAAACTGAAAGAAGGCAGTAACCTCTGAAGAAAAAAAGCAGTCTTGCCTTCTGCCTAATGCATATATATATATATGTATACAGTATGCGTGTGTGCATGTATTGTATGTACACATGTATATTTGCATCTGTCTGCTTCCCTGTCTGCCTGACTGCCTGCCATGTGGCCCACCTCGTACTGTCATCCTGTCTGACATTAGGGCTAAGCTGGATCTCATTAGGACCAAGGTGGCAGTGATCCCGTCAACATCGCTTTGGCTCCTGCCATATGGGTCGCCTCCAAGGTAACGGGGCTGTATCAGTCTCCTCAGAGCTGCAAGCCTTGTTATAGCACATGCACAAACAAGCAGACGCAGTATCTGCTTTCTAGACAAGCGTGTACGTATGACGCTGAAAAGCGCGTCAAACGGGAGAAAGCGTGTAATTTTGATATGATAATCAGACCAAATGTTTTAGATGAAAGAGAAATAAACACTGTCACAGATACACACAGGGGCAGGCACAGAGCACAGAGTGCTTGCTATCTATGTTTAACACATAAAAGGACAAAAATTACACCAAGACAAAAACATTTTTTGTGAACAAGGTTAAAAGGAATTCATCAGGTTATCTTGTGTCACTGAATGATGGTTATTATAAGTACATAAACGTTTAATACAGGGGTGTCAAACCCATTGTAGATCACAGACCACATGCAGCCTAATTTGATGTAAGTGTTATATTTCTTTCAGCGTGCATTGACTAACTATTCATGTTTAATGAACCCTCCGTTTACACAACAGAACATGAGCAGATTTTTAAGGAATCTTAAGAAATTTAAGTGCAATTTCAACGTTTTTTTTTTTCTGTTTTTCACATCAGTCGGTTTGCATTGATTAGAAACAAAACACCAGCGTCGGCGCGGCTCTTTGCCTTAACCACCTTCCCCTGAAGGCGTATGGCTGGCTAAGGGTAACGTCTTTGTCAGTAAGCAGGCTGTAAAAACGATGATGTTTCAGATCTTTGTCTCCGATGAAATTAACAGTCCAGACAATCACTCCCACAACATGAGCCTATCTTAACGAGCTGCAGACAGAATACTTCCTGGTGCAAAGCGCACTGAAAAGTGCTGCTCTCCTTCTCCGCGATTTTCACTTCCGGCGGACCCTTTCACGAGCCTGTTCTGGCCCGCTCACCTTGTGTTTGACACCTCTCTTTTTAAGGTAAATTCTAAACAGAACAATCAACCCCTTAGAAGCAGTAGCAATTTTATAGATTACATTTATATTCTGCAGTAAATCATACTTCTAGTGATGACCTAATTGAATATCCAGTGATCAAGCACTTTATTATGCCAGCTTTTCCTAAAATAATTTCCCTCCAATCTGAACGATAGTAACTGAGCTGAAGAAAATGATAGAAAACGGCCGAGAAATCAAAAAGATCTGCAGAGTTGTTTTTTTTGTTGTTGTTTTTTTTAATTAATTCAATCAAGAAAACTTATGATCTAATACATGTCCATTACGGGGTTCTGTGCAGCATCTTGGCCCGAGCTCAGCTTGGACTTGGCATGATCAGTCAAACATAGCAAAGCAATGTACATCAAAATCCCAGCGGAGGCTCGGATACAGTGCTGCACTTATCTTACAGCAAGCGTCTGACTTTTATCAAAAGCGATCCAAGTAAGCAGGAAGTCATTTATGGTTTTGTTTAGTGCGTCTTTGCTCGAGCTCATAAAACCTGTGAATTTATGACATCCCCAAGCATAAATAGATTATAGCAAAGTGTATTTTATAAAGCACTAGGAGGCACTCGCTGTTATTTAAAAACATTTATAATACGTGCAAATTCTCCATATACCACAAACCATTCTTTGATTTACTGTAAATAAACAGCAGCATCCGTCACTGTTAGGCGAATATAGCAATGTATTTTCAGCAACACAACCGTGTGTTTTATGGCTTACGGTTGTGACATTCACTATTATTAATCGTGCTGATAATTCACCTCCTTCACATGCAGCCGGGACAGTAGAATACACTGGAACCACAACAACTGTGTCAAAGTTCCACTATGTCAGATTGGCGGAGATTGGCGGCTGTTATAGATTTTTTTCCCCCTTTGGCCTGTTTGTTTTGTTCCACCCCCTCCACCACCACCACCACCCTCACAAAAATCAACTGTTTATTTCATCAGTTTGGCAACCAAAGCCTGTGATCAATCATTCATAATTTATAATGCTGCCAAAGGCCTAGTGCCCATAAAAGCAGATATTTGCATTACACAAGGTCTCAGCTAGACCTTCTGATAACAGACCAATAAATTTTGTTATTGTACGTACACACAGGCCTCTGATAAGAAGCAAACTTTGCCTCTGTTTTACAGTAGAACACAGGCCTGTAAGAAGAGAGACGATGATGTTGTGGTCACATGCTGCTACAACAATGACCTGGACCCTGTCCTTTAATTCCTGTTCCCCCAGCCAGCATTCCGCTGCCTTTCCCAAGCCCTGTTGTTGTTGTTATTATTTTGCACTTCTCAAAGCAAACGCCCTAAATCCCCTGTGCAACAGGAGTCCCATTACAAAAAAACTAAACAAAAAACTGGCTCTCCATCTATGGGAGACTCTGGAGAGGCATACTATTATACAGGTACACTGAAGGGGAAAAAAAAAACCCAAACATGATTTGATATTTACACAAAACAGGCACACACAGAGACTGCCTAAATACGCCTTCTTCTTCCTTACCTCGACATGCCGTCCGAGATGCAGTTCTGACCCGGATATCCTTCACCTCTGGCTGCGAGAGACCCCTGGGATATGCCCGGGTGAGATTTCCACGACTCCATTAACGCCGTTACGGGTGAAATTAGATTCAACAAAGGGTTGGTCTGGTCCCTCACATCGTGCCGCGTGAAAGACATTGTTCCTTGCGCTCCAATCTGGTAATGGAATGAGTGTCCACCGGAATTAACTCCAACAATGGCGGATGTGGACATGCTGTTATTCTCTTGGTAATAGCTGCCATCTGTGGCTTCCTGCTTAACCCCTTTAGACAGGACATTGTTGGAGAACACATCAGACTCATAGTTCCCATTCACAGAGGAGACTGGGGGTCCTAAGATACCAGAAAGACTGTATTCATCAATGTTATTCCTCAGGGACAGATAAGTGGTCTCAGACGCAGAGAAGAGGCCAATCGATGGTGACTGCTCACCGTAGGGCTGTTGATTCATACATCCCTCACTTTTGTTTGGCTCACTCTTAATCTGTGTGATAAAGGGCGTGTTGCTCGCGTTACATTTGGAGCTGCCTAAACACATGCTCCTGAAGTCAGTCCCAGGCTCGTTCTTTATGTACTTAACCATCCCCATCTGATCTAAGCCGACATTGAACACCTCCCCGTCTACCATCTCTACTTTAGGGAACTCGAAATTCTTGAAGTCCGTTTCTCTGGTCAGCCCTGCTTCCGGGCTGCTCGTGTCATTCTGCACCAGACCCAGTCCATCAGCAGGACTGGACACAGGAAACCCAGCAGAGGAGGGGTTCTGTGGGCTGCTGACAGTCATGTTGCCTGCTGTGGCCGGACTGGAGATGGAGGGCATTGCTGTGTTGCAGTTGTTGGTGGTTTTGCTAGAGCAGCTGCCAGCTGTTGGGCTTGAGACAGAGGACCTAATGTTACATGTAGTGCTGCAGGATGGAGGGGATCTCACACTACTCATGCTCTGAGGACTGGACATGGGAGACCTCATGACATTGAGCGGACTGGTGAGTGGCGGTGAGCCCACGGTGCTGGACTCCACAGGGCTACATGTGACTGAATTCCTGCGCTTGATGTTGGCTAGAGTTGCAGCACACGAAGTCTGGCTGACAGGGCTACTGACAGACGAGCACAGAGGCGCAAAGCACGTAGGAGGACTGGTGGTAGACGACACCATATTGTTGCTGCCTCCGGGGCTGGAAATGGCACTGGAGGTTTGGGGACTGCAGGACAGAGAAGAGGCCAGCATAGATGCTGAGCTAACCGGGGTCCCCGCGGTGCATTCTCTAGGAGTCGCGCTAGGCTGCTGGAAACCAAATGGCTTCAATTTGGGGCTCTTTGTGGGACCACATTGGTTCTCCTCTAAAGGCCGTCCACATGCTGGATACAGCTTTCCTGGGCTGGTATTGGCTCCCTGCTGGTTAAAAGCAAAATCTGCCTCCCTGGCAGCATTCATATACAGGCCCATAGACTCAGCCACAGTCTTGGAAAGCTCTTTGGAGTCCATTTCCTGCTTATGACCAAGGAGTGAGTTGTTGAAGTGTGGGAGAACAAATGGCTGGTTCTGGCTGAGCTGCAGCATTGGCTGCTCCTGCTTTTTTGTATTGTTGTCTTTGCAGTCGGTGGCCGGGCTTCCAGCAGGGCAGTTGACATTAACTATGTCCATCAGGATATCACTGCCAGTCAGACTTGAATCCTCTGTACTGCAGCAGTACTCCATAGTGCCAGGGACCTGAGGCCATTTGTTCTCTGTGTCCTTTCCATCAAAGAAACTTTGGTATCTTTTGGTCTCCATTGCTGGCTCATTGAGTTACCTAGTAAACATGGCAAACAGACAAAAAACAAACACAAAAAGGGTCAGTCGAGCTACAGTAGTTGGCAAAGGTTTTTAAGAGTATTACTTTCTGATAAAGAGACTATGTAAGATTACGTTACATATTAAAGGATTATGCAATTTTATTTTCCTTTAAAATCTAATCAGTCTCCTGTTTATAGCTTATAAAAAGTTGCACTTAAGTGAAACCTAACAAGGCAAAAAAAAAAAAACAATGTGGAGGAACTGAAAAATTTCTGAGTGTGAAGCCTCTGTTTGATTGTTTTATTTACACTGGCAACATTTTTTAACATTAAAGTGTCTCATCTTTTTTTAAACAAGTTAAATCTAATAAAGTCCAAAATAAATCTGTACAGTATTTCCCTCTCACACATGATTCAAACCCCTTATCGGCGCACTACAGGGAATGCAGCGATAACTTAAAGAAACCCAGACCACAAGGGTTAATTTATCAGTATGTGACGTCGCCTGGGCTTTTTTTCTTTTTATTCCCACCTCTACTGCGTCTCTATTGGCCAGCTCGGCCAGAAATCCAGCAGCTTCATCAGGCCCCATTCATGGATTGGCCCGAAAGCTGTCACTCAATAGTTATCGCTCATGCAGCCACAACATTGCTGCGACACAACTTGAACTGTTGTTTTAGGCGGCCGGAGCGGCTTCCCTGTGTGCTAAAAACGATTCAACATCAATGGGAACAATCGGACGATAAAACACAACAAATTGCATTGATTTCTGGCTGGTTTGGGGTTAATGTTCAAGCTATTTATTTTGCATGCAACGGTGCAAGTCCGCGAAGGGCTCGCAGCGAGCGGCCGAGATATCGGCGTTAAAGTGTTGCTGTCTGCAAAAAAAACCAGGCTGTCCTGTGCACATGTGCAGAGAATTTGAAAGTAAAACAAGAAAAAAAAAGGGGGGGAAAAACCCGAACAGCTGTCAGACTCATAATTCCCCTCCTTGTTGTCCTGCCGCGATCGCTCTGCCTTTGCAGGACATGCACAAGTCTGCATTTTGCGTGTGCGCAGAATGCAAAAAGTAGATGAAAAAAGAAGCCAAAAGCCCGTCCGTCTGCTATATTGTTTCCGTTTTTTACTCCTTTTTTCTTTCTTTTTGCTTTAAAACTCGCATGTATTGCTTTTGAATGATTACGTCCACTGCGATCAAAGTATGAATTATTTAAGCCACTTTTTAGACAGAATTTGACATCCCTATAGATCACTCTCCGCAGACAGGTGAGCGCATGTACGTTAAATCCACGAACGCTGCTCTAAATCACGGTGGCGATTTCCTAAAGTGCATAAACTTCTTGGCCACTTTTATTAAAGAGCAGACACGGAGGGGAGAGGCTAACGATCCCGGTTAAAAGTTATTATATTTCTCCTCCACAGCACCAAGGCCAGTGTCCGTAAGTATCCAGTTCTCCCGACTCCAACTGCGAGGGGGACTTGCTTTCATTATCACCTCGAATTAAAACTGTACAGTCAAAACACAGGGCTCCGTCCGTCCTTACCTTAATTACGACATTCAGAGTTGTCAGGTGGCTGTGTTGCTGGGCAGCGATAATCCAGAGGACAGAAAAAGAAAAACGCAAAAAAAAGAAGCAAAGTCAATAAATATCAACCAACGTGCTCTCCGCCCCCCACCTCCTCACCCCTCTACTCTTTCCAATACATTGTTGCCAGTTTGACAGCTAGACACACCGGAGAAGTCTACTGCGTATTATCACTAGTAATCCTCAACAGCGAGCCGCTGCTCCTGACAGGACGAAACGACAGCGATGGGTCGGACGGCAGCGACGGATAATCACACTCACATTATGGCCGTAAGAATTTTTTTTTCCAAGATTGACGATTCTGGAAAAGAAAAGAAAAAAAACAGAAGAAGAAGAAGAGTAATTAAAAAACAAACGAAGGAGTCGAGTCGGACTTGCAGTCAGAGCGACGTCATTCTGTGCACATGGACCCTCCTACTGCAACGAGTGCAACACAAACTCCGAGGAGGAGGGAGGTGGTGGAGGTGGGGGGGAGAGAGCGAGAGAGAGAGAGTGGTAGAGGGGGAGGGAGGGGCTCGGAGCGCAGGTAGACGGAGCCGTCTGGAAATAGGGCACCGAGCTGTGTGAAAGAAACTCTCGTGTGATGGCGACAGTAAGGCTTCCGTGATTTCATTTTTTCTTCTTCTTTTTTTGTCTGTTGAAGTCTTGTAAGTTTGTTACATTATATTTTCTCTCTCTCTTTCTCATTTGTGACTTTTCAATATTAGTCATTTCTGCCAACTGACACTTCGGAGATCACGTCACGGTCACGCACAGCAATTTTAGACCACAGGAAAGTATTTCAGGTGTTTTCCCCGCACGACCCCCTCTCCTCCCCCCTCCTCGCGCACGGTGAACGTGGAGCTCATGAGACCCTCGCGAGTGCTGAGAGAAGAGTGAAATCAAGTCGGTGAGAGCGTGACGGCTGCCCCCCACTAGATGGAGATGCTGTTCAGAAACAAATTACAGAGTGGTCAAGCTGTCACTTGATTCCGTCCATGTCAAACTATATTAGTAAAAACAAAAAAAACCTTTAATCTCTAATGAGTCCAAATGCACACTTTCTGCTTTTGCGTGTTAGACCCGTAGCTTTCTTTCCACATCATCTATCTTCATAAAGAAGAATATAATAATAAAAGCCACAAACAATGTTTCCTATCTGAGTGTGGACATTCGGACACCTTCTTTCTTTTAAAATGAAGTGCAAGACATCCACTCATCGCTGTTGGTGACACATCCGAGTCCATCTGGTCACTGCGTGTTCACGCTGTCTCGCTGGCATGTCGCACCTGACATTCGGTGATGAGATGATTACAGTGCATGGTTAACGTCCATAGGTGCCGTCACTCGAAAGTAAAAAATAATTAAATAAATGTTCTCAAGTTCGTGATTTGTGACTCTGTCATCTGGATTAAGCTGCTGTTTACATTTCACGACCCACATCTCATGGTGTTGACTTTGGTTTTACTCCAGCAACATCCAATAATCAGTTTAATCTGTGGAGTTGTCAGTCACACTTTGTAGGTTTTTTTTTTTTTTCATTTGACTGCATAACAGGCAGCGTGTAGGGGTTTCCACTGTGAGGGTGGCACTTTATACAGTAGAATAAAGTTCCAGCGTTTCTCTTCTTTGCTTTTCTGGATACTCCATACCAGCCTGTAGCCATTTCTCAAGCCAGGCAGCAGCAGTTAGATTAGTCAAAGCCAACCAAGCAACACTGCCCGCCTCCCTGATCTGCCTGTTAATCACCCATGAATGGGGACCTGCTTCACAAAAACAGGGGAAAAAAGCGTAGCAGAATTGAGATATAAGCAATGTTTCCCACACCCATTCATGCAGCTCCCACTTGTCCATTGCGCATAATGGGTGCCAGTCAAACACATCATGGGCAAATCTAATTTAGCTTTGCACCACAGATTTTCCTTCCACAGTCACAAAGTCCTAAGAATTTGCAGACTGACAGCAGAACACGGCTGATATGAAATCAGTAATAATTGGCTCCCTCATTGGTGGAAATTGAAGGGAGCCCCCTTGAATCTCTCTGAGCTTCCAAGCACTGTCATTTTAGACAAATCAATGATAATCGCAATAGCCTGAAAACACTGTACATATATGGGAGTTTAAAAATAGCTGTGTTTTTGAAGTGATTGGGGGGAGTGTGTGTGTGTGTGTGTGTGTGTCTCTGTGTTTGTGTGTAGGTTTCTCTCAGATGAGTGATTGCCATGATTAGGAGCAGGCTTCCACTCCAGTTTAGACACATAGCAGACAACTCCAGTAGCTGAAAGGCCCGGCTGCAAAACAGAGAAGTGGATGCTGCACCTCATGGGGACAGGTGAATTGGAGCATGTTAACTCTGAAACAAAACACTCGTCAACTCAGCAGAAGACCCTGTCCCCATCGTGTGGTAATTACAGATGTAGTTTTTAATCAGAGAAGAAGTCCATCACCGACACCCTCTCCCAATCCGCTTATTGTTTCAGTTCAGTTTTCCTTGAGGGTCATCCATTCACAGATAAAGCGATAATGCAGTCGCTCTGCCAGTTACTAAACTATTCCATTACCACCTTTTTTTTTTCACAACTCTGACTTCATGGGTCGAAATGATGATGTGTTGACTTTATGTCCAAGAAGTCCATCAGACAAGCATTTGATCGAGCTTGGCATTTTTACATCCCGGATTCAAAAGCCTTTTTCACACAAGTTGTCTTTGAATATCCGATAAATGCAAGCACTTACTCTCCTTTTGGCTCTACTTTAGTCTCCACCAAGCCCTGAGGGAGATATGTGGCTCTTTAGCTGCAGCTCTGCTCACCAGATAGTTGCAGGTTTTCCTCCACCTGGTTTCTCGTGCTGTTAATTAGATTTAACAGAGCGTTTCCACTGAAAACAGCTGACTTTTAACTGCTAATACGATTCCTGAGGTTGAACCAAAGCAATGCAGTTTTTGGCTGCAAGACCATCACCACCACCACCACCTCAAGTGAGCTTAAAAACAATAAAAAATAAAGCTGAGGTGAGGGGAAATGCAATTTCTTTTCATTACTATAAACTAAAGGGTGACTATTCCCTTAACATTTAACACTTAAGCTTCATTTCTTGCCTCTGTGCAGTCATTATGATTGTGTTCACAGCATCCATAATGTTTCCGCGTATTGTGTCCGTTTGTTTATTGTCATGTGGTAGCAACAGGGCAGAAAGTTGACCACTTCTCATCTGCATAAAGTTGAGGGGTAGGTGACTGTATACAGGAGTGTTTCCCTTAACACTTACCTCTGATCATCAAAAGATTTTCCAAATAGGAAAAGATATTCAGCAGCTGCATGACTCTTGTTTTAGATGTTTTTTAAAAAGCACATTTTTCTGGATTACATGAAAAAGTTTGCAAACAGCTCCCCGTGTTAGTTTGGTTTGAAGCAGATAGTCCTTGAGAGGCAATCAACCAGTCAGATGCAGCTCAGTGTTTGTGTGGTAGCAGACTACAAGGCAGGGAGAAACCGGTCAGGCACTGTCTAGTAGCTCACAGTTCATTAGACATGTCTACTTGCCATAGTAAGTTTCTTATAACTAATATGATTGGATGAAAAATCCGTTCTTTAATTTGGCCGATGCAGATTTCAAGATGAGGAGTACATGCTGTCGTATCTGGCTCCCAGACTGAATAACCTCACAGTTGGATGATAAGCCTGTGAAGGTCAGACACGGGCATACATACCATTGAATTTTAAATGGGGTTGTTATGGGAACTAGCATGTTTTTGTATCTGAACTCTGCAGCCATGGTCAGTGTAGGCAGGATGTGAAAAAAGTAGCCTTGGGCTACTGCAAATGTTAATAAATGTGAATTAACACTGGGAATGAACTCTTTTACATTTCATAACAATAAAGAGAGTTTATGGAGTAAATGCAAGAGAGAGAAAAAAATGCGAAAATTTATTTGCTAACTTTATAGGGATTCATGCTTTTCAAAGACGATTGATACTTTTATTCACAGTTATCGTGTGTAGTTAAACATTTAGAGGCAGCTAATTAGATTTAACTAACTGGTAATCAAAGTTGACCAGTTCCTGAAGTAGTTCATTTAACAGAAATCATATCTCCGAACTGCAAGCATTTGAATAAATGCAAAGTTGAAGAGTTACACAACCAACTTGGCAAGATATTCATTAATTCACCCAAGGGTATAATTACATACTGAATCATTCAAGTATGACTGTATGGGTGTGAAAATTTACACTTATTTAAAATAAAGGCATATTTTACTGATTCTAAGATAGATAGATAGATAGATAGATAGATAGATAGATAGATAGATAGATAGATAGATAGATAGAATGCTATTACGAGTAACTTGCATGTTATGCAAGTTATGTCTGTTATAACACAGCAGAAATAAAGCTATCTTCCAGCTCCACGTTTTGACACAGATCACAGCTCACCTTAAGTTGGCCGACTGCACGGACGGCACGTATCGTTTAAATCCTGAGCATGTTCAGCCAGCCTCCCTACAGAAAAGTCTCTCGTACTATGTGTACAACACCTGGGGTTTGTTCACCCTACTTAAGCAATAATGACAGACAACACGGCGATGATTAAATAACATGTTTACCCTCAGTGTGGTCAGAAATACATATTCAGTGGGAACACGGCGTATAGGCTACAGCCTGACTTCAGATCAGATTATTAACATGCAGAAAATTATCACTAAATAATGTGTTGTTCAACAAAACTGTGTCAAGTACATTATGAATTCATATTCCTGGTGCCTGCTTGCACCCACCCCTCCCACCGCACCCAACTCCCCCTCCCCCCCACCTCCCGCAGCATTTAGATGCCAAGGTAGAGTGAGCTTTATGAGCAAATGCCCAGATTGCATTGTGTACATCCGAGTATGCTTTGGTGTTGAAATATCACTTGATTCTGTTTCGCAATAAATTTGACGGGTTTTCTAATTGGAGATTGGAGATATATATAAAATATGACATTGTTTTGCAGATGTGCAATAAAAGATGCTAAGCAATAAAGGTTTGCATGCGTTAACACCTTGTGAATTTGGCAGTTTTTGTTTGTTAATCAGCTTTAAATATACTCACCACAGACTTTTTTTTTTTAATACACCTATCAGGTATCAGCTTGGACCCCATTTTCAGAACTGCCTTTAATTCTTCGTGAGATAGGTTCAACAAAGTTCTGGAAACGTTTGGTTCACATTGGCATGATAGCATCACACTGTTTCTGCACATTATGAGAATCTCCTGTTACATGACATCTCAAAGTTGTTCTGTTGGATTGAGAGCTGGTGACTGTGGGGTTCAGTAAAATCTTTGTCATGTTCAAGAAACCAGTCTGAGATGACGCTACTAAGGGACCCATAGCTGGACTGGCCATCGGGCATGCTGGGCATTTGCTGGTGATTTTTCGTTTTTATGGGCCGATGGGTTTTGTTTGTTTGTTTTTTAGTTTTTTCCCCGTAACGGTATAAACACTGAAAGGTGGTGGATTGGCCAGATGCTGGGAGATGTGTAAAAATAACTCAGTTGTTTGGTGGTGGCTATTGCGGAGCTTCCACAGATTCAGTAACATTAGCAAGTGGTGGAGGCCAGCAGATGCAACACGCTGGCAGGTGGATGACGATGCTGTGCCAAAAAGTGATTGTCTGCCAAAAACTGATTTCCGGTATTTGCCAAAAACTGATTGCTCGTATTTAAACTGCTATAAGTAACTTGCTGGGCTATAATATGTGAAACATATGTCAAATGCATTCCTTATGGATGACATAAAGTCATCTTGAGTCACAAACAACATTCGTGTAACAAGGTATAAGCCGCAATCAGTTTTTGGCAGTGACTTTTATAGAACCTTTATTTATGCAGTTAAAAAAATCTCATTAACATTAAAAATGTATTTTGTAATAGTAAGTTGGCCAAGAGGACAGCAGAAATGGCAGCAAATATTCCAATAGTTCTGTAAAAATATTTTACGTGGGGATAAAGGACCGGATTGGTTATAATGTAAGTACAATAACACAGAGTTGTAAAGATACTTGAAAAACTGATAATTTTTTAATTCTCTATATAACCCCTTTGTAAACGCTGTTAACCGAAGTCTATTTACGAACATACGTAAAGATATTACAAATTAAAAATACACAGAAACATTGGAAATCAGGTTTTGGCACAACAACGGAAAGGCAGGAGGAGCAGAGACCTGAGGCGGTGAACTGAACTTCAGGTAAGAAGTTATGACCTGCAGTCTATCTGTGTCAGATATAAACCAAGTTTAGGTGGAGTTTATTTTCGTTACGCTGACCTTTTACAGTCAGTTACAATAACTCGTACTGCATACTAGCTAGCATGACGGAGTTTCTATACTGCAGGGTGGGTGCTATGATGTTACTGATGTCAAACTTGTTTTATCTTATTTTATTTATAAGGTTAGTTATTAGAGTTTCCAACCGTCCCGTAAAAAACGGAATAGTCTCGTATTGCGTTTGGTATTGAGGTGAAAAGGAACACAGTTTGTCCCGGACTTCAGCTAGAATGAAAAAGACACAAAGGTGGAGTTATTCTGTGTCTTTGCTGCACAGCTGCCTCTTCTCCTCTCATTCTCTCCCCCTCCCTCTCCTGTTTCTACTTCAATCATGAAACTGATCAATGATCAGCTGATCGGCTTTTCTCCCTTGTTTGTTTATTGCCCACTTTGCGCCAGAACGGGGAAACCGGCGGATGTCGCACTAAACAACAGCAGCACGTTTAAGCTTGAGCAGCTAGAATTTATTTAATATTAATTTTTTACTATCAGCTGATGTTTGCTGGAGCCACAGCTGTAAAAGCTGCTGGTCATGATATTGGTTTGGTTATCTGGTGAGAGGGAAACATGAAGATGAAACCAGGAGATGTCCTTACTGAATCATCAGAGCTGAACAGGTGATGGAGAAACAGGTTTACCTTTTAGGTGACATGAATGAGTTGAAGGGAAGTTATGAACTGTTTCTGAAAAATAACACCAGGATCCTTTTCTAAGTAGCTGACAGCTGGTAACTGTGCAGGGGCAGGTCTAGCAAAGTTTTGCCAGGGGGGCCAGGTAGGGAATTAACAGGGAAAGGGGGGCACAAAGAAATAATTTCTTATTCTCATTTAAAATTTCTCACTTTTAACAAATAATTATCTGAATCTTGCAACAAACGTTTTCATCTGATGTAAAACGTATAGAAATCCATTATTGTACATAGTAATTTTTTTCAGGGTCCCATCATAATTTCTTCAGAAGTAGCTAAGTACTGTATATGATGCCAGTATTTTCCCGCATTTTCTAGATACTGTACCAGTACTGTGTGTAAAATGCCATCAAAAAGTCAGTTAAGTTTTATTCTTTCTCATCTGTCTTTCTATCTCCTTTCACTTTTTAAAGGTTGCCATGTTAGAAAAAATATTTTGCCCTGCCATGCTGTTTATTGATGTGGCAAATGAATGGTTTATGAAAATATATCTAAATCTGTCATCAGTAATCAGTAATGATCATGTCTCACCTCTAGTCTTCTCTGTCTTAATTTCAGGTTTTCACCATGTGTTGCAGATAGTTCAGGAGGTTAACTCGACCAAGCAGTCTACTTTCGGGTACTGTTTAGAATACCAGAATAGGGAGGATGGTGTAGGTTTAAGTTTATTAGACTGATACATATATACCAGCAAGACAGTGTACATCACTGTGACAACAGCGTTTGTTTTCATTCAAAGGCTTTATGGTTTTTCCTATAATACCATGGTGGGCCAGTCACCAGTCAAAATGCCCGGGCCAATTTTTTGTCCCAGTCCAGCCCTGAAGGGACCCCATGTCTGCCATATTTTGACCCTGCTATCTAAATAAGACTGATCAGAGATCAATACTTCTATTGTCAAAGCTATCAGCTTAAAGCAGTCTGGCCATTCTCTGGCATCAACAAGGCATTCTCACTGCTGCGCTCGCTGGATATTTTCTCTTTTTCAGACCATTGCTGAAAAAAATTCATGATTGTGTGGGAAAATTCCAGCAGAGCAGCAGTTTCTGAATTGTACAGACCAGACTGTCTAGCATAAAAAACTGTGTCACATTTAAAGTCACTTAAATCAGCTTTCTTTCTACTTCAGCAGGTCATATTGACCTAAGGCTGTGCAATATGACAAAATATATCAGAAGACAAAATTACAAAATCTATTGTTTCATATTATGCGCTATCGTTTGTTTCATGGTGTCACAAAATACCCAGTTTACGGCAACATTTTTTCATCGTTTGGATGGTCACCACGTGGATGCAGGCACAGAGGATACCAGCATGGCCAGTGAAGATGAGGCAGAACCAGGTAGCTCCAAACAGAAGGACCAGTCAAAACAAACCGAGGCCCTTATTCCTAAACAAGGGGTTACCTCTGTAACATGGACATGGTTTAGTTATGAAAAGTCTGACGTGGACCAGAAAACTGTACTATGCAAATTATGGCACAAACCGGTCCCCACCACAGACTCAAACACGGCAAACCTCTTCAACCACCTACACAAGAATCACGTGAAAGAGTATGGAGAGAGTTTACGGATGAGAAGCTGTCAAGAGCTCAAAATAAACCTTAGACTCAAACGTTAGAACAGGCGTTTCCCCACATCAAATACTACAAAGAAAATGGCAGCCGTTACAACTTATATACGAAAATATAGTTTCATGCATCGGTCAAAACACTCGACTCCAGGTACACAACGCCCAGCTGAAAACACTTCACATAAGTCAAGTCGCCTGAGATTCACAGAATTTACAGAAAATGCACTATTTTGCGATATATATAGTTATCAGGATGAGAAATGCCTCATATCGGGATATGAGATTTTGGTCATATTGCGCAGCCCTATCTTGACCAACTTTATGGGCTGGAATCCACCTCTGGTGCTTGTGGAGTTACTTCTCTTCCACCTGGCACACACAACATATCAACCATCCTTGGCTCCATCATATCAGTCAGCTCTCTCTCTTTCCAACTCAGTCCCCACATTTAAAGCCCCTCCTCTCACCACCACACCTCCACCTTTTCTTCTCTCTCACTGTTCCCGAACACACCTTCACCCCCTTTCTCTTCCTTTGCCAGCACTAGCACAGTTTCCCTGGCACCCTGTTGACCAACAGCACCAGAGGCAGTTGTTGTTAACATGTCAGAGCTTGGTATCTTAACAACAAGACATACTTTCTGGAGTGGTGGTAAATAATGTTGCAAAATGATCTTTTCTTTTCAACCCAAACAATGATCCTTTCTGAACCTTTCCAAATTCAAGGTTCAAGGTTCAAGTTTCTTTATTCATTACATGTATAGTCATACAAGTATAACACACAGTGAAATGTAACCTGACATGCTCCTCGACTTGTGCAAAGGGATGGAGGGGGGGGACGACGACGACATATTATATATAATATATACATTAGGTGAATGTGCAGTAGTAGCATGTATGCAGCAAGCAGGTGAATTCTGTACATTAAGTGAATTAAATAACAATAGACAATCTGACTATTTTACAAAATACACAATATGAACATATTTAAAATTAAAGGAATTTGAAATGTACATTGTGCCGGTGGGTTTAGAGTGTCTAGAAGAGAGTCCTGTCTCAGTCACTTATGGATGATGTGAGAGGGCGGGGGTGTGTGTGTGAGGGGGGGGGGGGGGGGGGGGGGGGGGGTCCTTAACACAGCTGTTCCCAAACCAGGATGTGATGTTCTGTGTGAGGATGCTCTCCACATATAGAAAATCCTGAGGATCTTTGGAGACCCTGGTCTTCCTCAGTTGTCGTAGGTGGTACAGGTGCTGCCTAGCCTTTTTGGTCTGGACCTGAATGTGGGCAGACCATGTCAGGTCTGAGGAGATGTGGACACCGAGATACTTGAAGGACTGCACCCTCTCCACTGGCGCTCCATTGATGATAATGGGCTTGTAGTCTCTGTGCTGACTCCTTCTGAAGTCCACCACCAGTTCCTTGGTCTTGCCTATGTTCAGCTGGAGATGGTTGTCCTGGCACCATGTTGCCAGATTCGCCAGATCGATGTTGGAGAAGGCGCCCAACACAAGACGGCTGTTGAGTCCCAGATCCCTCAGCTTTGTGAACAGTCTGCTGGGCACTATTGTGTTAAACGCTGAACTGTAATCAACAAACAGCATTCTCACATAGTTACCCTGTTTCTTGTCCACGTGGCTGAGGGTGGTGTGCAGGACGTGGCGATGGCGTCCTCTGTGGATCTATTGAGTCGGTAGGTGAACTGGAGTAGATCTGTGGTGTCTGGGATGAAGGAGGAGGTGATGTTCTTCAGCAGCCTCTCGAACACCTTCATTACTACTGAGGTCAGTACAACTGGCCGGTAATCGTTCAGGGATGAGGGTTTGTTGTTCTTGAGCACAGGGATGATGGTGGATCTTTTGAAGCATGTGGGGACCACAGACTTCACCAGGGACTCGTTGAAGATGGAAGTGAACACACCTGCTAGCTGGTCAGCACGGCAGCGCAGCACAGCAGCGCAGCACAGCAGCGCAGCACAGCACAGCAGCGCAGCACAGCAGCGCAGCACAGCAGCGCAGCACAGCAGCGCAGCAGCGCAGCAGACGGCCGGTGATGCCGTCTGGCCATGCCGCTTTCCTGGTCCACACAGGACACAAACCCCAACTCCTGGGTGAAAGTTTTTGACCTATTTATCCAATACTCTGGATGGATTTTTAGATATTCTTTACACTACTTCTCCCACTATTGTACAGAAAGTGCTTTAGTATTTTTCCAGCCTGTGTCTGCTGCAACACTATTGGGTTGTTGGAGTGATCAGAATCAGAATACTTTATTATTTTAAAGGAAATTATGTGTTTACAGTTGCTCCAGGACCAGAAGACCAGTAACAAACAAGTTAAAGCATCAATATAAAATTATACAATATATTACAAAATAGGTCTAATAATACAAATATCTCTAATATATAAATATCCCGATATAAAGGTCAAATGGAAATATAAAATAAAGTTGAAATTGAGCTGGCCCTCGTATTATACCAACTGTTATTTTGTCTGTAGAGGGTGTGCAGATATTAAGGGTGTATAACTTCCTCAGTGTATACTTGCGCTTTTAAATGGAAAAAGGCAGAGGGGGCGGTGTGGCAGCAATTTTTCACACCAGCCTATTAATTAACGAAAGACCAAGACAGACTTTTAATTCATTTGAAAGCCTGATGCTTAGCCTTGTCCACCCCAGCTGTAAAACTCAGAAACCAGTCTTACTTGTTATCATCTATCGTCCACCTGGGCCTTACACAGAGTTTCTCTCTGATTTCTCAGACTTCTTATCTGATTTAGTGCTCAGCTCAGATAAAATAATTATGGTGGGTGATTTTAACATCCATGTAGATGCTAAAAATGACAGCATCAACATGGCATTTATTAGACTCAATTGGCTTCTCTCAAAATGTAAAAGAACCCACCCACCACTTTAATCACACTCTAGATCTTGTTTTAACATATGGCATAGAAACTGAACATTTAACAGTGTTTCCTGAAAACCCTCTCCTGTCTGATCATTTCCTGATAACATTTACATTTACAATAATTGATTACACAGCAGTGGAGAGTAGACTTTATCACAGTAGATGTCTTTCTGAAAGCGCTGTAACTAAGTTTAAGAATATAATCCACCCACTGTTATCATCTTCAATGCTCATAGAGCAGAGCAGCTATCTGAACGCTATTCCAACAGAGGTTGATTATCTTGTTAATAATTTTACCTCCTCACTACGTATGACTCTGGATACTGTAGCTCCAGTGAAAACTAAGGTCTCTAATCAGAAGTACCTGACTCCGTGGTATAATTCTCAAACACGTAGCCTAAAGCAGATGACTCGTAAGCTGGAGAGGAAATGGCGTGTCACAAATTTAGAGGATCATCATTTAGCCTGGAGAAATAGTTTGTTGCTTTGTAAGAAAGCCCTCTACAAAGCCAGAACATCTTACTATTCGTCACTGATTGAAGAAAATAAGAACAACCCCAGGTTTCTCTTCAGCACTGTAGCCAGGCTGACAAACAGTCAGAGCTCTTTTGAGCCAACCATCCCTTTAACGTTAACTAGTAATGACTTCATGAACTTCTTCACAAATAAAATTTTTATCATTAGAGAAAAAATTACCAATAATCATCCCACAGATGTAATATTATCTACAGCTACTTTTAGTACCATTGATGTTAAGTTAGACTCTTTTTCTCCAATTGATCTTTCTGAGTTAACTTCAATAATTACTTCCTCCAAACTATCAACGTGTCTTTTAGACCCCATTCCTACAAAACTGCTCAAAGAAGTCCTGCCATTCATTAATTCTTCGATCTTAAATATGATCAACCTATCTCTAATAATCGGCTATGTACCACAGGCCTTCAAGCTGGCTGTAGTTAAACCTTTACTCAAAAAGCCATCTCTAGACCCAGCAGTCTTAGCTAATTATAGGCCAATCTCCAACCTTCCTTTCATATCAAAAATCCTTGAAAGAGTTTTTGTCAAACAGCTAACAGATCATCTGCAGAGGAATGGCTTATTTGAAGAGTTTCAGTCAGGTTTCAGAGCTCATCACAGCACAGAAACAGCTTTAGTGAAGGTTACAAATGATCTTCTTATGGCCTCTGACAGTGGACTCATCTCTGTGCTTGTCCTGCTAGACCTTAGTGCAGCATTCGATACTGTTGACCATAATATCCTATTAGAGCGATTAGAACATGCTGTAGGTATTACAGGTGCTGCACTGCAGTGGTTTGTATCATATCTATCTAATAGACTCCAATTTGTTCATGTAAATGGAGAGTCCTCTTCACATACTGAGGTTAATTATGGAGTTCCACAGGGTTCAGTGCTAGGACCAATTCTGTTTACATTATACATGCTTCCCTTAGGCAGCATCATTAGAAGACATAGCATAAATTTTCACTGCTATGCAGATGACACCCAGCTCTATCTGTCCATGAAGCCAGATAACACACACCAATTAGTTAAACTGCAGGAATGTCTTAAGGACATAAAGACCTGGATGGCCGCTAACTTTCTGCTTCTTAATTCAGATAAAACTGAGGTTATTGTACTCGGCTCTGAAAATCTTAGAAATATGGTATCTAACCAGATTCTTACTCTGGATGGCATTACCTTGGCCTCCAGTAATACTGTGAGGAACCTTGGAGTCATTTTTGACCAGGACATGTCCTTCAACGGACATATTAAACAAATATGTAAGACTGCGTTCTTCCATTTGCGCAACATCTCTAAAGTTAGAAATATCCTGTCTCAGAGTGACGCTGAAAAACTAGTTCATGCATTTATTACTTCCAGGCTGGACTACTGTAATTCATTATTATCAGGATGTCCAAAAAGAGCCAGCTTCCAGTTTGGATTCGGGGAACAGACACTATCTCTACTTTCAAGATTAGGCTTAAAACTTTCCTTTTTGCTAAAGCATATAGTTAGGGCTGGACCAGGTGACCCTGAATCCTCCCTTAGTTATGCTGCAATAGACGTAGGCTGCCGGGGGATTCCCATGATGCACTGAGTTTTTCCTTTCCATTCACCTTTCTCACTCACTATGTCTTAATAGACCTCTCTGCGTTGAATCATATCTGTTATTAACCTCTGTCTCTCTTCCACAGCATGTCTTTTATCCTGTTTTCCTTCTCTCACCCCAACCGGTCGCAGCAGATGGCCCCTCCCCTCCCTGAGCCTGGTTCTCCCGGAGGTTTCTTCCTGTTAAAAGGGAGTTTTTCCTTCCCACTGTCGCCAAAGTGCTTGCTCATAGGGGGTCATATGATTGTTGGGTTTTTCTCTGTATCTATGAAGCGCCTTGAGGTAACTTTTGTCGTGATTTGGTGCTATATAAATAAAATTGAATTGAATTGAATTGAAAAATTGCACAGAGATGTGACCAGAAAAAAAATCCAGTGAGTAGTGGTGGGATAAATAATTAGACTTTTTAAATTATTGCATGCGTACACAGAATCTGAACACACAGCACTCCAGTTGTTTAGGGCAATTTGTATTTTTGCTGTATTATTTGTTTTAGCAGATATGGAAAATACTGATACAACATAATGATACAACACAGGTGGTTTTGTCCTGAGATAGGTTGATTATGAAAATCATCTTAATACCCACTGTAGATATATTATTATAGGCAATTTACTGTGTATGCAGTGCCGTTTGTATAAAGATATAGATTAAATTACCTAAAGCAAAGTGTCATCACACTTATCACAGTGCTAACACACAGTCATTACTGTAGTGGTTCTTTCTTCGCTGCTGTCTTGAGTGGAAGGAGTGAGGCGGGTAAAGCCCTGAAGCAAACAGAACATCAGAACAGTAGCCAAAGAAATGGTCGAGTTCAGTGTGTCACTCTGCCTGGGATGTAATGTAGTGATACAGTAGACAAAAGAAACCAGACAACAGGAGGAGAGAGGATTAGAGGAGCCACCTTTACTCTGATACACTGTCTAGCTGTTTGTGTGTCATTTGTAAAGGTTACCTTCTGCTACTCTGTCTGTCACGTACGACACACACGTCCCTAGATGCCTGTAGTTTCACCAGAGGATAAGACACATTTCTAAACAAATCTACACAGTGAATTAAAGTGGATCCCGCTTAAAAACTTTGATCTAAGAATCTGGCCTTTGCATATGGAAACAACTGTGCTGTATGTTAACGGCGGGTCTCTTGTGACTGTCATATGTTTTTCTGTTTGTGTGCGCATGTGTTTGCACATATGGCTCTGTGCTGATACTTTGTGCAAACATGTTCTGGCCTATTTACAAACTTCTTTCCCCTGCTATTTTTTCCCTGTGCGTTCTGTGTTGTTCTTTTCCTCAGATGCAGGTAGAATCGAGCAACCACAATCAGAAGTGATTGTGATGCACTTTATGTAGTCCTGTGTTGATTGTCTGTTATACGTAGCCCCATGGTCTTGGAGGAACACTGTCTCGTTTCACCACTGTACATGGTAGAAAAGACAATAAAGTCACTTGACTTGACTCATCATATTTGGATCTCCACATGCACAGTCACCAGGACAGTGGAAGTGTGTAATGATACACTTAGGGTTTTTCAAACACAGCTGAATTTTTGGTGAATTCCAAAGACGTTTTGAGCAAAAGCCACGAACCAGCATTGTAAAAAAAAAAAAAAAAAAAGTATATTTTGTTATATTTGGGGGAATTGCAGTTTAATATATTAGAGAATTAATAAACAATTTTTCAATTAGATAATAGAATAAAACAAAAATGGCAAGAATGAGGTAACACTGACTGCCTTTATTGTGCTTCCATACCACACCTCAGGAATATGTGTGGGTCATCTACCAAACTGAAGGCCCCTCATCAGGGCATCTTTTATGGTAATGTTAAATAGAAGCACTTGTGTGATTTGGTGAATGAGGCTTGTAGTAGAAAGTGCTCAAAGTATAAGTGTGTTATATCTGTGGTCAGACGCTTACATACACGTATTATGGGCATGAATTACCATTGTAATTTTGGGCTTTCAATGATTTCTTTCAATTGTTCTTTCTCCAAGGTGGAATTATTGTACAAATAATTTATTTTGGATTTTCTCTAATCTAATCTAATCTAATCTAATCTAATCTAATGGTATCATTGTCGTGTTGGAACAACCAAATGCATCAAAGTTTCAACATCTAGCTTAGTCCTCTTTCTTCATTATTCCATTTGTTTTGTGAAATGTATCCATACCACTGCCAGAGCATGATGCTAACACCACCATACTTCACAGCTGGTTGTGTTCTTGGGTTTGAAAGCCTCCTTCAAACACACCTCTCAATGTGGCAAAATAGCTCAGACTTTGACCATGAAACTTTTCTCAAGAAGGTATTTGGCTCAGGGCTTCGTTCCTGGTCGCCATCCTCCAAGTCCATGGAGATTTAAAACTTGCTTCAGCAAGCTTTTGCATAATTCACACTGAATCTTTGAACACTCTGCTTTGCAGAATCTGTAGAGTTCATTTAAATTTGTTGGTAGTCCACAAATTGTCAGCATGGGTGAAGTTGAGATTTTAATGTTAGCCTGCTCCATTCCAAAACCAGTTTTTATGTAAGCTTGGGCTCATTGTCCTGCTACAACACCCAACCATGTACAAGTGTCAGCTGTTTAGTTCTTGATTTGTCACTTATCAAAAAGGGACAGTAATGCTGGTGTTCCTGTAGGCTTGAGCCTTGGTGGGTTGCTCCTGAACATCGTAACCAATTTCCCTTTCATCTCAGGGTGACAATTACGGTCCAGACTTTGGAAAACAATTTTCCTTCTTAGGTTTTCATTGATTTCCTTGTCATTTCTCATTGTTCGTGTGTTGGTCAATCCAAAGAGTGTTGTCAAACAAATACATTTTTATGCTGGCAAAGAGAAACTACCAGCTATTGTTGATCATGATCACTAATGGGAAATTAATAGAACTTGGCATTGTCAAGTTAAAAGCCATTGTAGAGCCTTTAGCACACAAAAGAGTTGACCCTGTGCAGATTAGAGAAAATCTAAAACAAATTCAGATATGTGCACCAATTCTTGTTAGTTAAAGTTGTTAAATGTATGTATGTTGTACAATTCAATTCAAGTTTTATTTTCAAAACGCAATCAAAACATCAGCCACCTCAAGGCACTTTATATTGTAAGGAAGACCCTACAGTAATACATACAGAGAAAAACTCAGCAATCATATGACCCCCTATGAGCAAGCACTTTGGTGACAGTGGGAAGAAAAACTCCCTTTTAACAGGCAGAAACCTCCAGCAGAACCAGGCTCAGGGAGGTGCAGCCATCTCCTGTGACCGGTTGGGCGGCCATTCCACACTGGAAGTAGAACAGCTCAAAGAAATCATTAAAAAAGCCCAAAGTTTCCATGCTATCCCCATGATATATGTATGTCGTGTATAGACAGGAAAAAAATGATTATAATAAATCAATCAAAAGAAAACAGGCATCCCGACCTATGTGGTTTGTGTCACTGACCATATAACTCCAACCTACATTGTTTAAGTCAGGGTGATGGCTTTTTCTGTTTTACTTTTTTTTACCATAATCTTACTTTGTCTGCTATCACACAAAACAATATAAAAATGCAGTGGGAAAAAATACAAAGGATAAATGTTAAATAAAAAAGGAAAATAAGCTCTGAGAGTACCTCTCAGTACTCTAAGGTCCAAAGTCTGTTCTTCCAGGTGCACTCAGTGACGCACCTGAGCTTGAGAGCAGACGGGAGCTGAGGCTTTGGAGAATAGCTGAAGCAAAGATTTAAAGTTGAAATGGTCTAAAATAGCTCAATGGTGCACTTTGCTGGAAAAACATAAGATACATCAGACAGACCTGAAGCAAAAGCCGTGCACTGTTCTCTTTAGTCGTGTCTCAAATGGGAAACAAGTTTTCTTTGTGTTTTCCAAATGAACAACTCCGAGACATTACACTTTGAAGCCAGTGGAAGATCAAAGCTAATCGCAGGCACAAAAATGAAAAAAAAATAAAGGGAAAAAAAGGACGTCTGTATGAGAGGTAAACAACAAAAAAGTGAGATGTCAAATCAATTAGCCTGCGTCTCGACCCAAACTGCTTGGCTTGTAATCATTTGCCACCGAGGCAGCAAAAACCTCTTGAAATGAGCAACCGGCTCTCGTAGAGAGGTTTGTGCTCTGATGAGCTGCATGTCACATTAATTATGCCAGATATGGGTGGGCTGCGTTTCTGGAGTCTCAGTTCATCTATTTGTAATAATAAAGTAACAGCGAGGTTTTTCTGCTAACTGAAAAGCAACTGTTTATGTTATGGTAAATGGACTGATTCTTATATAGCGCTTTTCTGCTCTCTCGGAGCACTCAAAGCGCTCTATACAACATGCCACATTCACCCAATCACACCCATTCTCACAAGCACTTTATCTATACTTAGTGCTATATTTAACTACATTCACACACGTTCATACTCCGATGGATGCATCGGAGAGCAACTTGGGGTTAGTATCTTGCCCAAGGATACTTGACATGCAGACTGGAGGAGCCAAGGATCGAACCACCAACCTTCCAATCAGTAGGTGACCTGCTCTACCTCCTGAGCTACAGCCATCAGCATGGCTGAATATACTGTAAGCTCTTTCCAGTACAATGCTGCGTTTATAAATAGCTCTCTAGCCTTCTATGAGCTACTGTGGGCTCACAGCTGTTTGGAATTTGTGTGGAGATACACTCGTGCACCCTTGTTACACATGAACTCTTATATTATTTCCCTCTCCGTGCCCACAGCCCCTCAAAGTGAAAACAACCTCATCCTAATAGTTGGAAAATAATTAGTTCCAATTTCTCTGTCTCTCCGCACTCACTGTTCTCCTCATCTCTCACCTGACATTAGTTTTTAAGGCGCCTCGTTATTATTAAGACATCAGTGTCTAATCAGTATTTGTGTGCATTTGGTTTATTAATTACATCGGCTGGTACGAACTCGGAGCACTTGGCGAAGAAAAAAAAAAAATCAAAAGCTGACGCCTGTGTCATGATTAATTTCGCAGTGAACAGTCTCCGCGATGTCAGTGGTAATTAGGCATCACCCATTGCATAACACACCATGTGTCAGGGTGGGTGGCATGTGCGTGTGTGTGTGTGTGTGTGTGAGAGAGAGAGGGTGTGTGTGTGAGAGAGAGAGAGTGAGATAAAAAAGCGAAAGAGAGAGGGAGAGGAAGTGAGGGGGGGAGACAAAGAAAAAGACATGGCTTCAACTACTTGTTTAGCGAGTAGCTGTGTTGCACTTACAAGCCAGGGACTCCTCAAGAAAATTATCTGTCTATCTGGTCTTCAACATGGAAATGCAATGTGTTTATCAAAGCATTTTAATGCACAGGGATTTGAAAAGAAGAAGAAAAAAACCTGTGGAAGAGTAGCTGCTGGTGACTGTTATTTGGGATCTGAATAAAAAAACAATAAACATCAAGGAGCGCCTATGGGAGTCCAAATGTTTTCACCAGGTGGTAGAAACAAATGCAAAATTACTTTTATCTGCTCAGCGTGATTACTGGCCTAGATAGTGTCGTTTTTTATTTATAAAAATGCTCCATTTATGAATTAGCTTCATTTGTGCACAGTCCACGAGGTATTATTGTCTCGTGGCTATATAAAATCTTTATGTCGCCAGGTTAGACGCATCTAATTTTCAGCAGCGACCTGCAGCGTGTCTGGCATGGTGCAAAAACTTTGGGGGAAAGCACTCAATTAACTACAAAAGGGTTATTAATCCTGCGAGTGAGCTTTTTCTCTCTTTCTCTCTCTGTCTCTCTTTCTTTCTTTCTTTTTTTTTTTTCAAAAATAAACAATGGCCCATAACACTCAAATTAACACAGATTGGGATTTGATGTGCTGTGCAGCCAGATGGCTTGCTCACTCACTCTCTGGCGGGCTGGCAGTGCAGCTGAGGACGCAGGCACTTCCAGAGCGGATTTGAAAGAATCTAGGCCAGAGAGAGTGGGGCTGCTCTCGGAGACTAGCCGCCAGTGCTGTCATGTTTTAGTGCACATTTTCTATTTGAGGAAGGAGCCGCTACAAAGATGTGCACTGAGTGTGTCTCTGTGTGTGTGTCTCTCTCTCTCTCTCTCTCTCTCTCTCTCTCTCTCTCTCTCTGTGTGTGTGTGTGTGTGTGTGTGCGTGCGTGCGCATATGTGTGTTTGTGTGTGAGAGAGCAGTGACTGGAAGAGGAGAATTGCCTTGATAGAAATGAAGGGAAAGAAGCTCATCTTCGAGCTGTGTACACAAGCTCAGTGCGCATTTTTCTGCTGTCCACCTACAGTATTTGTGCAGTGCATGTACACACCTGACAGCAGAATGCTTGGAGAAGTGAGAAATATTCAAATACCTAAAAAAATGTGAGAGAAGAAATAGTTCTGGTAATTTTAACGCGAACTGATGTGAAAATAGTTTCTCCTTACATAAATCCATATTCAAATGAGGCGTAAATGTGTTCTTGAGATTGATGTGTGAGAAAGTTTACTGTGCGTATTGTGACTTCAGCACCGGTGTAGGGATCAGCACTTTTGTAAACACTGTAGCACAGAGATTCAAATGCAACTTTTAGAGCTAGTCATTATTCAAAAGCCTAGCCTCCATCTGGAAAGTGGCAAACTTGGCTGTTTTCCTGGTGTTGCTGTGGAGGAAAACTGGGTCTGTGTGAAATTGCAAGACTCATGATACTTGGCTAAGGTGTAAATTTGTCTGGCTTTGATGATCATTTTCTTCACAGGATTAGTTTTGCCAATGGGGAAGGGTTAAAGTTGTTACAAGACTTAGAAACTTTTCAGGTTGTGAACACGAGTTCACAAGTTCTGTCTTTGGTGTGTGATTGTAGAGGAGTGAGCAGAGAGAGAAGGGTATGAGTAGGAGAAGTAATACCACATTGGGCACACAAACTATAAAGTAGACTTAGCAGAGGTAATAATTTGCACCATTTGACCGCCACACATTCCCTGATATGAGATCAAATGATTTCAGCAAAAAGTATATGCCAGTTTCCATAAAATTCCCTGGGACTGCAAAGTGAGACATGCCCATGGAGGAGAGTATGGCAAGTTAAAGGTACAGTCAGTCATTTTTTAAGGTTATTTAATAAGAAAAAAGGACACTGTTTAATTATGTCTTCCATCAAATTGATGCATTCTCATAAACTTAGGTTTAATCTATTAAAAACACATAGAAGCACGTCCTGGTTTGTCGAATCTGCCATGTTGTCCTGGTGTTGGTTTCGTTACTACATCATCATAATAATTTTTCATGTTGTTGTTATCTCATAGCATTCCATTGTGTGTGTGTGTGTGTGTGTGTGTGGGGGGGGGGGGGGCATTTCAAGTGTTTAAGTTCTTAATTTATATAAATTAATATAAATTATCAAGTTAGATTTGCTGAAAATATAGATTACTGATGTTGTTTGCTAGTGATGGTTTTTAAAGGCATTAGCTAATTTCTTGGCTAATGCTAACTGAATGCTCAGACGACACTAGTCAGTTGGGATGTTGATCCTGGATCAGCATTATTATGATGATACCACACAACACCAGCACAAGGATATCAGATTGTACATGTTGACCCACCGTCTTGTAAACAGTTGCCAAAACGGACATTGCAGTTACACCTAATCACATGTTATGTATATGGCTTGAAGTCATTTGTTGCCATAGAGGCAAATTTTAATCAATATCTGCAAGTAGACTGAAAGTATAAAGGATCATTACGTTTGCATTCTCACATCATATGAGATTTTATTCACTAAGAGTCCAACGATGTTAGATCCACTTGAAAGGGAGTTTTACTAACACCGACTAACAGTAACTAACAGCTGCTAACCGAAGCTAACAGCAGCAAAAGCAGCAGCTCTCATAGACAGAAACCTTACCGCAGTATCACTGTCATTGGATAGAGGTGAGCTTTACTGACTCACCAACTCCAATCAGACTCCTTTGACTAAGTTTTACACCCTCCTCCAGAATAAATAGAGGTGAACACATATTGGCAGCTAAGATAAACAGCAGACTGACAGCCTACACTCACTACAGATTGTTTGTCCTACAAAAGCCACGTTTGCTAGGATTATGCACTTGAATTGGGAGGGGAACTCAGTGACTGCAATCGGCATTCTGCTGAAATCTAGCGGCAATACTGTACATACTGTCACTTTAGGAACAACACAAAAAAGAAATAGTAAGTATTTCTGTCTGTGGCTCTGTATTTTGTTATTATGGCCTAATTATGGCCTATTTCTTTGACTGATTCATTCATCATTTTATTTATGTTAAAATACCAGATCATTATAGTCTTGGTCCCAAAATGGTTTAGGATTTTATAACGACGTGAGAGAATTGCTCACATTTATAAAGGTCGAACTGGCAAATATTCAGCAGTTTTGCCAAACTATCAAAAATATTTTTAGCTGTAGAATAAATTTCTATTATTCAACAAATTGATTCAAATGCTGTTCATTTCTGTTCTTTTATGATCCTTCATAGTGATCCTTAACTTTAAACAGATGTATATATTCCTCCTGGTAAACACACATGAAGACATGGCAAAGAAGCATCACGACTTACAAAACAAGCACAGTGAAACAGGGTGCATCAAACTCTAACAGCAGATTCATATTAATTACAAACTGGCAAAGTTGTTAATATAACTGCTCTCAAAGCCAGAAGTCTGTGTGAATGGCCCGAAGTGCCAGACAACACCTTCTGTTTCAATCGATGGCCATCAGCATGCACACCCCCTTAGACAAGCAAGGCTGCTCTGCTATATATACACACACCAGCCTCAACTGCCTGGGAGGAATCTCCTCTCATAAACTAACTTTTTGTTCTTTTTAATTTTTTCTATTCTTTTGCGCCCTCATTATCTCTGTGTTTGCAAAGGCTGCAGATGTGCTTGTGGCGTCACACAGGAAATTTTCTCATTTTTAAACTTAGGATTAAGACAAAGTCAAAGGAAAGTTCTCCAGCACAAAGCAACAAAAGCACGCTTGTGTGTGTGTGTTTGCTTTTGAAGCAAAGGAAATAAAACTGCAACGTGGAGGATGGAGTAGGAACATATGTGTGTTCTGACAGTAAGAATATCAAATCAGATTGAACTGGGTTATCTGTAATGAGTAAACACATTTTGCCCGAACACAAAAAATACCATACTTAGAAAGACTGCAGCATGATTGTGTTCAGGTTTTATATGAAATTAAAAGCAGTGGTTAGGCTATAAAACTGCTAATTAAATGACCACACTACAGCGTGTCTGTTTGTACAGTTTCTTAAAAGCAATGAATGCCTTTTTGTTTGCAAGAAAAGTTACAATTTTCAATATTATTGATAGCTTTTTCCAGAGCAACCAAAGATTTCTTTTTTTCCAAGGCATATATGCCCTCTTGCCAGCCACTGGGGTGATTTCACAATTTTCCTTTTTTTTCTCTTAATGCTGGTTTATCTATCCATCCATCTATTGTTTCTTTTAAAAATTACATGATCGTTCCTCATCAATGGAGCCCATAATCCGTTCTAATAACAATGGATCTGGTGACATGCAAACAAATTGTAAATAGTTTTGAGTAAAATTTTAAGCAACAACTTCAGGATAAGTTGTTGTTGACAAGATCAATGTCATTCTCATATCTAAATGTGAAACTACCACTATCAGCTTTGAGCTTTGAAGGTAGCACCAATATCCAAAACAGCTAGGCTTTGTCCAGAGCAAGCAGCTACTGCTGGGACTGACAAATGAAGCTGAGAAAGACCCCGCCAGAAATTTGCAGTTCTTCAAATAGCAATTTGAAGCTGGTCCCCAAAATTCCCAATATGTTCAAAAATTGTAAACAGGTGCAAAATTATGTTGACGCATGCTCAATCATCCAGGTAAGTAAATCCCAAAAAGTTGATTCTGTTAATCTGGACGTAGTGTTTTCAGTGGGAGAAATTTTTGTCACTCATCCAAGTGGCAGGTTTCCCCATCCTTATAAACAGTACATTTGCACAATGACACTGTGCAGTGTCACTGATTACACCCAACAGTGGTGACCACTTGTGATGGGAATCGAGAACCTGTTCTTGCAGAGAACCAGTTCCCAGTATTCCAGTAGCAAGTGGAACCAATAAACGTGATCGATATAACAACTGGCAACTGTGGCTAAGGGAAAATGGGTATTCCCTGAACCTTAGCCGAGTGATTGCTGGAAGCTGTTGTCACTGGGTAAAATTGGTCACAGGGAGATACTACATCAAAAACCTCCTTCTGATTGCTTTGGTCACTAGCAGATCATCGCTACTTGTCTGTAAACACTCACTATGTAACTACTGAGCGTTAGTGAAACTTGCAAAAGTGCAAACTAGAAATTGAGACCAATTGCCAAAAGTTGTGCCTCATGGAACAGAAACTAGCACGTTTCAAACACACAACTTTTACTTTAGGTGAACATTCTCCAGTTGTCATCACACATAGTTTCACAGCCAAGTTTGCATCTTCCATTCAAACTATGGCTGACCGTGACGTTCTCCTTGCAACCAAAGACACTGCAGGGAGGTTTTCAGTAGAGAACCACATGCTCTTTTGTTACCAGTTTCACCCAGTGACAGCAAGCAACTGGTCAGGGAATACACGTTTTCCTAGTACCCAATAGTTACCAGGGGGTCACTTATTGTTCTCTGGGCTGGGACTGACTGGGGCTTTAGCAATCAGGTCAACAGTGACTGTCTAATAGCAGCTAGTCGGGAAATATTCATTTTTCCCTAGCAACCAGTGGCTGCCTTGTTTAATATACAGTCTGTGGTTCAAACACCCAACCTTAAGTGTATTTCTAGGTAACTTTGTTGCTGTGAAGAGCAGAGTACACACTAGCTCAATTCCTCTACCAAGACACATGGCGGTCCTTTAAAGTTATGTCTGAGCTAGTAGTAGTAAGCCCACTCTGCCAACTCAGCATGTGGTTGTTGTGGGAGAGATGTCATGAAAATGTGGAACGAACATTTGAGTTTCCTTCTAAACTCTGTCAATCACTGTGTGCATAAAGAGTTTGCAAAGTGCATTCTATCTGAAGATTTCTTGCTCCTTAAGTATGAGGTTACTGAAACTCTATTCGGTGGTAAGGAAAGTAATACAGAGAGAGTCACAGCTAAACACTTCTTCTATTACTGATATTTACTCCATTGTTGTCGCATGTAACATGATGAGCATGGAACCTATTCTACTTGTGAAGAACTGAAATAGTACCTTGAGCTCCTATCAACTGCTTGCTTTAATCCAGTGTCAAAAGCTATGAAGGTGTTGTGAGTAAATTTTGTGAGCATTTTAATCTAAGTACTATAGAAAATTAGGTTTTGCAGTCTTTAGTTCCTAGACACCTTCAAGGAGTCTGACCGAGTGAATAATTGGCAGGTGTTTTACTGACTATTGTACAGTGTACCTCTTTTTGTTGCCTGTAGATGACTTTATTAGTTCAGACTGCAGAAGTTTTTGGGTATAGTGGAGTTTTAAGTGAAATTCATATATTTTTCATGGACCCTAATTGGTGTGGGGCAAGCTAGCAATCTGTCACCTTTTTGGTTGCATTCAAGTGAGTCAGGAGTCACCATCACCCTCCTTCCTGATGCCTTTATTTAAAAAATGCTGTGGCAGACTACCAGCACATCTATGACCAAATATAAGATGGACTCAGGTACACTGTGCCATTGGTAAAACAGGCCATTTAAGGTTTGAACGTCCCAACTCTTTAAATGTTAACAGCAATGGCTGTAAACCATTGCAAACTGTTGCCACAATACTTGTTGACATTTAGCATTTGATTTTATTGGTCTGAGGTTACTAAGATGGACAAGGAAATGCCTCCTTTTGAGACTGCCTGAGAAAACTGCTTGGCAAGTGGCCTGACATATGATGCCTTATTTGTCAGTGAGAAAAAAAAGGAGCATATATAAGTCATGATTCATACTTGTGAAGTTCTCAGTCAGATAAAGTGCTGATATTTGCAAAATAAATCAAATGCCAACAAGGAGACATCATTTGGCTGAACTGAACATGATTTACTGATGTACAGAATTTGATTAATAAGCTATCTGTTAATTAGACTAGGGGTAAAGCACACAGTATAGAGACTGATTGGCTTTCAGAAGGTGGGCAAGAGAATGAGTGGACTGAGTTAATAATGTTAATGAAATCAGTATTCAGATTGTTAGTGCGGAAAAGCAGACGTGATGTATAAAGAATATATTGGTAATCTGAACACCCAGGATATCAGGCAGATGAATGATTTCAGATCTTCCTATTGAACTTACACCTAAGTTTCATTTGAATGTAAAAGCACTTTTAGCTACTGGCCCAATTTACTTTAATGTGTTAGGTAAAGTGGGCCACATTTCTGATGGATCCTCATATTAGAAATAATTGATATCGCTAATATATTTTATTATTGCGTGCTTTATTATTGCCTTCCTCATATTTTCTCTTCTAAGTATGTTTGCATATGGTGTGTGTTTGTGTGTGCTTAACTACATTTGTATGTGCATTGTATATATTCACAACCATGCATAGAAACACTAACATGCACATGTGAACATAGTCATGCGCACCATCTCACACTCCATGAACTGGAGAGGAAGAAAGAAGAATCGTGATAAAGAAGTGATAGATGCTGAAGTAAAGTAATGTTAAACTATTCATTGCAGAGAGCACATCAAAAAGGACTGAACAGAAAAGAGACATGAAGGTCAGAAAGTAAGAGAAAGAAAACAGGATGCCTGCAAGTGATGGGAAAAGAGAACTACCAAATCAGGGTAGAGGAGAGGCGATTGTTACATTTTTCATTAAACTGATGCTTTCAAGCTATTTACATGCAGTGTGACATTTCACTTTGCAATTTGACTGGCCCATTTTACCTGATCATTCCTCATCCTGAAAAATGTGGGACAGGTGACGCTTCAAAAGTTGCAGGGGAAAAAAAATTATATTTAATGTCGTCAGTTTGACTCAAAAACATTAAAAACAACCCTTTTTATTACTAAGAACACAGTTATATGTCTTGTATTTACCCTAGGATAAAGATTTTAATGCCTTTAAATCAAAGCAATTTAAAACATTTGTGTAACAAAATCCTACAGTTGATGGATATCTATAATTTAGCACATCTTTATACTAATAATGGTAATAATGCACAAAAAAACCTCTCACAAGAAGTCCTGTTAACATTGAATATTTTATGTTGCGCAGAGATTTGATATTTTCAATTCATCAAACATTTGCATGTTTACATCTGATACTGTCTTCATTATAAAGCCGTCATCTTCACCGTGTTGTGCATCCTCTGTCCCACTTTGACCTACAGGAGCATATTGCTACATGAATTATCTCTTTGATTGCCTGAGTAGGAGGAACATTTACAGTAACGAGGACCACGGGAACAGGATTTACCGTTCCATATGCCCTCCAATGACATTACTTCAAGTAATGATGATGACAGACATAAAGTGGTCATGGTGGCACACAACAGATAAAACCTGCATGGATTTTGTGTTGTTCGCTGCTGCCCAACCAGGCCTTGCTTAACAAACCATTTAATCGCTTTCAATTAGACCATTACTATGTGACTCCTGTGATAAAATATTACAGCAAATTGCATCAAATGCCTGCCACGCCGATTTAAACTGTATCCACAGTTTTCACTTCCTTGCTGAAATATTTGGGAGGAATATTCATGGGAATGTCCCCCTCTGTACTATGTTGTTTTCAGCCTGTCACTCTCCATCTCCCGTGGAGGCATCATTCCTCATCTACTCTGTCATCCCAGCACATGTTCCATTTACCATGCATTAATCTCACTCAGCTTCACATTGCTCTCACTTGCCTGGTCCCTTGGGATACAACAACAGACAAGCATGCTCTGCTTGCCAAAATGCAATGCAGTTGCTGCACTGAACATTAAACTAAGCAGGAACTTACTGCAGCAATCAGGATTTCATATCACTTCTAAATGGCATCCAAAAGTCAGTGCTACAATGTACTCTGTGTCCTGTGTAGCAGTGTCCCAGCAAAACCTTTATAGACTTGTCTCAGTGCTCCTGAGCTAACCTTTTGATAAGCCCTTGAGACAGTGTAAATTAAAGGCATTAAATCATGATTTGGTGTCGTGTGAGGGTGCTCATGGAGACATCCCCTTCACAGTCTAGTGGTCAAGGGGGGAGGGGTGCGGTGGTCAGTGCAGACAGGTCATCCCATAGCGGTGACTGATGGCTTTCATCAAGGGGCCCATGGGCTCACTGGGGAAAAGAACATGGAGAACGCTGCCAAAAGAGCTGATATTCATCTACCGGCAGCCCCACGGGGCAGGGAGAGGGAAGTCAGTAAAGACACAAGAACAAATCTGCATGCACTGTACAAACTAGTAGTGCCAGGCAAATGAAATGTGGAAATCAGGGCTAATCCTAAGTGTGATTTTAGCTGAGAAACATGTATTCCTACAACATGCCTCACAGCACTCCCTCGCTGCTCTAATTCAATAGCAAATGGAGACATCCTCAGATTGAAATGAAGCCAATTAGCAGAGGCACAGCTGATTTTAAAGCACTGATTAGGGGAGATGTGTCGTGCTGGTTCTGGGATCTATTCCCTCACTGCGGACCTGCTTCAGCTTGGGCTACCATTAATATCCCATGAGGCACTGGGGCACGCTCCTGGCCAGCAGCCAGATTCCCAGTTATCTGTTTAAACAATTTTGCAGGCTATTTCAGGAAGAGGAAACTCGGTGCCCATGCCTCTCGGCGTTGTTATGGCAACAGCCCATTTAATCTTAAACGTAACATGGGGAGGTGACCCAGTACCCAAAGCTTGAGAAGTTGGATAATGTACGTTTAATAACATTTTACACTATTGCGTTAAGCTCATGACAGCAATGACATATAACCCCAAAACATGCATTACATATAGCTGGTTGTGGAAGATAGATTGCATTATACAATACATGGCACCATGAGTAGCCAGCTACATCAAACTGTGGTCCAAGGTCATTTTTATTCATCGCAAATTACACTAATGCAAGTATTTTGCTGGCAGTCTGATAAAATAGAATTATATGGTCATTATGACAGAGCCCTGCTTGAGAGACTCTAATTTGAATTTGTTCGGTGCTGAAAATAATTGCTTATCTCTGTAACTGCTCCTAAATATAGGATCCCTTAATCCTTGGTAACTGCATAATTGTCGCAGGATTGGAAATGCAGGCGGTACAGTATAGAAATGCATATGCATATTGTGATGTTAATGAATGGCACCTAGGTTAATAAGACTTTTCAAGCTCTGCAGCTCACAGCAGTATAAAAGTTACAGCAGTGAGAGGCTGGCTGTTATTGTTCATTATGTACACCCAACGCACTTCTGCAATTTTTATAAAAGAGAGTTGTTGTTGCTCTTCTGTAAAACTTGGATTTATAAGTATTATTTTACATGAATCACAGGTCCCCCATTTCTGAAAATATGAGACTTTGCGCATGTTTGGTACTCCATCTGTACGTGAAGATGTCCAGTGCTGTATTCCACGTCCTTGGCGGTGGGGGGGGGGGCGTCATCGTTACGTCTTCCTTCACGCCCACACTGAGTGAAGCATGTAGCTTACATGCCAGATGACTGCTTTGAATTTGAGCCTACAGTTGTCCTTGGGCACAGACGTGAAAGCCATGAATTAGCTTTAGCAGCTACATGCTGACACGGTCACAAGATCAACATCTGAACTATGCCGTACACAAGTGTCATTAGTTTTGCTGCCGTTTTGTTCATAAACCAAAATCATGGTCTGGCTTGTGATCGGTGCAAGATGAAAGGGCAACAAAATAAGCAGAATTCTTACAAACTGAGGGTATTATTTAACAGTTAGATTTCTCTAACTGTTAAAAAAAACATTTCAGTTAAATCCAGAAATGTCAACCTCATGGTGATAGACCAAAGTCATTAGGCTGCACCCCTCTGGAGTCCATAAATATTCAAAGCCAATCAACCAGATGTTGGAATTTTTCCAATCTCCACCAAACTGTACCACCGAGAGTACCTAAAATATTCGCACTGATAAGTAAACAGTTTAGAAAAACGAGGCACAACTGAAACGAACACATCAAACTAATAATGTCATGATGTTGCGCCCGTCTCTTGTTTCCTGTGTACGTTTACATGCACGCGCCGTTCTTCTCTGCCAGCGCATTTTGTAGTGTGATAATTGAAACCCCTGCTGCTGTAAATACTTTTGCGGTTGTCGTAATTGATGTGCCCGCAATTTGTGGCACCGTCTCTTTGACCACTTTAGAGCTCCATTAGTTGCTTCACGCTGCTCAGAGAAGTCACATAAAAGTGGCATTTGTTAGACCTCTTTTAAAGGTGACCCATAATGCTAATCTTAAAATGACACACCGCTGCTGCTTGCTTTGCTTACGTGCTTGGCGATTGGGATTCCTTTTGCATTTGCTGCTGTCAATATTTGGTCCAGTCAATCCATCTAATTTAGGCTATCATGAATATTTCATGACAAGAGCTGAAAATTAAGACGCACAGTCGATAAATAAGAGGTAACTAAAGGCAAGCATCTTTTTCATATTCACTTAAAGATGTAGTTTAATAGTGTCACGACGATACTGAGACTGACTGAAGAGGCAGATAGGTCTTTCAGATCATTTCAGTTTAATAGTCTGCACTGTGCCGAGACCTGAGGCGCTGCTTAGAGCTGTATATGTTCTAGGCTTTTGTCTGCAACTCATGTGAACACTCACACCTTACAAAAGCTATTAAAATGAGCATGTCACTAATTAGCTCCCAGTGATTCACAACCTGCACACAACCACAGTTCAAACTTCTCAGTAATCAGCAAATATCTTTTAAAGCATCTTTTTTTCCTTTTTATAATGTAACAAAAGAATTTTGCATATTTAGACACTAATCGGTACTAATATTTACCCTCGGATTTGGTAGGTTACTCATTTGAAACAGTATTGTGCTCTCTTCACCTTCAGCGGAGACACAACTTCACACAGCACCCTGCAGACAGGCAGGCACACAGGCCTTGCCCTCACTAGCGGCTGAACTACTAGAAGCTCACAGCTCGGACGGACACTTTTCATTTTGAGAGGTCAGTAAAGCTTTTAAACAGGTAATGTTGACTGTTAAACTATTAGCATTTACCTGAAAGCCACAAACCCAGCCTTACTGGGGGTTTGTGATTCAGGGGGGGGAACCTGAATCACAAACCTATGTAACCTATGTAGTAATCTGACTCCTTGGAAATGTAACTATATCGAGTTGATACTGTGATTGGCCTTTTCAATACCGTCAGTTCCTTCTGTGCAATTCTAGCTATTTTTTATTAGTGATATTCATCATATTCATCAGCAGTCTTCTTCAGTATAAGGAATAGTAAACAGTATAATACTCACAAATGTCCAAATGTCAGTAAATCCCTGGAGGTAGATTTCCAAAACTGTGGCAGCGGATGTGAGGGAATGTACAAAGAAGTGGAAAAAGTTGAGGGAAAAAAGGTCCTGGTATATTTTTTCCCACCTGGATACACCACAAGGTAATTAACATGTAATTACCACACACAACCATAAGTGCTGGCAACAATCTGGGCCACTTACATAGGTGACAATGTAGGCTCTACAAAGATTCAGCACAGAAATAAACAAGTATACTGCTAGTGTCAATCACAAGCTTAGATAATTGCAAAGGCAAATCAAACTCTCAGATTCATCTGCTGTGGCACCTCCTTTGGAAATAAGGGAGCAGTGGAAAGCATCTTTATCCAGTAGTCACATTTTCTGTCTATTAAGTTATCATTAAAACAGTGGCTAGTGGCTATAATAATAAAAGTATAACATTAATATTTGGGCTAGGCAACAAACGTTATCAGCCCTGCATCTGTAATTGTCTAATGTTCCATTAATTTAACAAGATTACACAATTATTTGTCTTTAAAAAAATGTTGTGTGTCTCTTAGAGTCTCAGATTGAAGCTGAGAAAAGCATACCAGCAACTAGACAAAAACAGTGGCAGCCTACTTTACCAACTCTGGTTGATTAGCAAAGAAAATATGATGCCAAGTCACCAGATGCACACCACTACCTCAGTTAACCTGAGAATATTGTTGACTTTTTTTGTTTTTTGACACTGTAGTCTTAACATTTTGCCATGTATATATATATATGCCTTACAGTTATCTCTATCTATCTATCTATCTATCTATCTATAAAAACTCTTTATTTGTTTACTTTTTACTGACACTATTGTTTGTATTCACAAGGGATCACCATAGTAGATAACTCCACATATTTATATATATATGGGCAGAGTTTTACATCAGATGCAAAGAGGAAGGGATTTTTATCTCCTCGCAAGATTGAATGAAGGATCATTTACTTATTAGGCAAATCTGTAACCCACCCCTATATTTTTTGCCCCACAGTATAAAAATGTATTTTGCATTTTCCTGATTTCTGGTATCAAGCTTGTATTGTGATAACCCTGCTTCTAGCACAGCTTTCCTCCCAGCGTGATCTCTCCTGTTTACCATGACCCTGGCAGTTTTAGTGCTTCACATTCGATGATCAACTTTTTTTCAAAATGTGTTGGTTAGATTTTTTTTTTACATTTAATTAACATTAAATGTAATGTGGCGCTGAATATTATAGCAAACAAAATGAAAATGTGGAGACATTACAGTGCCAGAAATCTGAATCCATGCAGCTACCCAGACAGTACCAAGGAGTTTGAATTTCACTCTCACTAAAACTGATTACCAGCTGCCCACACATGCAGAGAAATACAGTAGCAGTAATACACACAACCACACACACAACACACACATCCACGTGGGTATTGGGAACAAGAAGCTACCTTAGACAGAGGAATAGACAGAAAAACCTGGTGCATTTTTCATTTTTGAAACCAAATTCAAAATAAAGATTGGATTCAGAGGAGGTTTTAGTATTTTCTGTTTCTTATTTGCACTTTTCTTTTCCAAAGAAAAAGACAGTAATATAATCCTCACAGGTTTGTTTTTTTAAGGTGAACTAAGGCAAAAACACTGATCATAATCATGCAAGCTTTAAGGGAAAGTGTTTGAGTCAATGCAATGTCATGTCCATGTTTCATCTGTGCATATACATACTGGGCTTCATGTGTTGGTTTGTGGGAACTGTATGCGTCCGTGCTGGTGGGTGGCAAATTCTTCATTTAAAGCCAGGAAGTCTGTGCGCCCACTAACATGATCGCTTCACAGGACATGCAAATCATACCTCCAAAGAGGCTTCTGAATCTCCATTTTGTCATTTTTGTTTTTTTCTCCCCTTCCCTCCACTAATTGTGTCATTTTCGTCAAAATGGTAAGGTCACATTTTCAGTCCGACTACATTTTCAAAGATTCAAAGCTTTTTGCACACTGGCAGCTGTTCAGTATTTGAATCATGGTAATTTCTTCAGCTCCATTTTATTTTATGTGGTTTTTTTTCCCTCTTTGGATATGTTGGACAATTAAAAATAGGTTTGTACAAATAGAGGAAGGCAGTGAAGCTTTCTTGAGTACACCTACGATCTGCCGTTGTGTTTGGTAAAGCTTCCTTTTCCTAATGGAAATTATTCCTTCTTTCTTCCTCCATGCTCTCTGTGCTCCTAATGAATATGTTTTTTTTCTTCTGTGTTTTAATTTAGGCAGTGAGTTCAGCTCGGCTTTGCTTGATACTAAAGGGAACAGCTCTGCAAATTGACTCTTCCTTCACCTTCTCCTTGAAATCCCTCCCCTCTCGCCTGGGTGAGGACCTTTGTGTCTGTCCACACCAGTGAGCTGACTCATTCATTTGACATCGTGATGTGAAACTTTCTCAATTAAAAAAAACAACAACAATACGTTTAATGAGCACCATGGGAGGACTAACAATTAGCCAATCGTAGCTGCAGGTGGGATGAATGCCATGGTCAAGGTGCGTTCTGCAAGTGGGGTGTTTGAAACAGTCTCCTCCTGTTCCCAAGCACCCTCAAAGCATAGCTGCTGAATGACAAACAGAGGAACATGCTGAACTGTTTTTGTTGTTCCACTATTAAAACCCAGATAAAACCACTACGTTGGCATGGCTACTCATCGGTGTTGAATTAAACTGATTCAGGCGCATGTGGGCATATAGATCTAGTTAGATGGGGACTACTGAAACTGCTCTCTGCTGGAAATCTGTGTTGGAGTGGATCAAGTGTCAGAGTGAAGATGGTAGTGAATGCAATGACTTGACGCTTTTGTCTCATATCGGGTTGCCTCCCTTGGGGCTACATCCCTTGTCTAATCGGTACTTGTCATGCAATATGAGAAAAAAAAATCTGCATGAGGCTGTAGTCAGACCTAATTATTACATTTTCTTAACCTACTAATTTTGCACTACAGCACAAAGATAAGGTTCTGTTTTTCACATCACATGTGGATTTATAATGCCCTAGTTTGTGTCTGTAACATTAACTTTGCCTCTTTTAGCACATTTTCACTACAGGGATGAAAAAACAAAACAGGAAACAATGGTGAATCTAGCTGAGTAATGCCATTACACAAATAGCTCAAACACAGCAGCGTATAGATGTAAAATCTGTGTGGTGTCAGACACCTCTCTGATCGTCTCCCTCATTTGATGATCGACTCTTATGTGTTACCCCTCGCCATCTGAGCGAGACCTTGAACCAACTCTCCCAATGACAGGAGGCCAGCTCCATAATTACAGCACAGAGGACTTGCTACGCATCAAACTCACAGCACTTAGATTGTTAAAGCACATATGTCAGCTGTTGAATCTGACTCCGATCCAAGGCTTGCCAGTAATGAAATAGGGGGATGAGGGGTGAGTCAGCCACTGGCCTTTGTTAATTGCATGTCTCACATCATCCTGGCCAGGACAGTTAATTGGAAAAGATCAAGGGGATTTGCTGTGTTAATGAGCTTCCCGTGAACCCAAGTCATACTTTGGATACCAAAGGAGCCTTTACAACTTTTCATTTCTGGAGCAACGTGGTCATACTCGACTACTGCCTCATCTCCTGTGTTTGGTAGCATCAGCTCAGAGGGGAATAGATGGTCTATTATAAGCACAGCACCATTTAAGCAGATGTAATCAGTCATCCATTTCTATGTCCATGTCACTTTGCATTCAGCATGCATTACACTGTGCACTTTCTTCTGCTGCATATTCATGTAAGCCTACTGAATGCAATACCAAAATAGAAAAATTTAAAAACCAGGAAGAATATATGATCCATCACATCCTAATAATTCAGTATGCATATTCCTGTTGAATTAAGTAAAAAATACAGTTAGCCACACTGTGCAGTAAATTTCCTGCTAACAATGCTTTTACCATTAGGAGTCTGTGCAGTTTTTGATCATGCCTTTGTCTCAATCTGCCTGCTCTGATATAGAAACCGCATAATAGACAATGAACTATGATTTTTGAGAAAGAAAAATGCTTACCTGGACCTAAATCATTATTTTTGCTGGAGCCATTTATTCTTGGCGTTGCCTGACGTGCAAAATGAGTCGTGCTACAAAACTTTTAGCAAAAAACAGATTATATAAAAAATTCTAGTTCTAGATACCCAATGACTGTGTGTATATGCACTCACTGGGCACTTCATTAGGAATGCCAGATTGGACTCCTTTTCACTTTCAGAGCTGCCTTAATTCTTTGAGGCATAGATTCAAACAAGGTGCCAGAAACATTGCTCAGAGATTTTGGTTCACGTTGACATGATAGCAGCACAGAACCAGAGCTAACTGTTGTGTTCAAGAAACCAGTAGGACCCAAACGCAGGACTTGGAAACAAAAGGGATAAACAAAAGAAGCAGCTCTATTAGCTGTAACACGATGCGCTTAAACATAAACATACAAGAATACAGAAACTGGGAACTAGGAACTAGAATTGAGGAAAAAGGAGATAATTGGGAGTAGCGAGGGAAACAAGGAGCTCAGGGAAACACACAGCAAACGGGAAACCGCGACAAGGAACACAGGAACTTAATACACACACAGGATGATGAGAGGATGGGCAACAGGTGGGAACACAGCTGGAGGTAACACAGACTAAAGAGACAGGAACAAAACTGAACACAATGCACACAGGACAAGAGACTGCCAAAATAAAACAACCGAGGCGCAGACTAACACACGTGGACTTGACACTAGGACAGGGAGAGGAGAGGGAAAGGGAACATAAAACAGAGACCAGAGATAAACATGGGGAGAAGAGTAAAAAAGCATGGGACGAGGATCACAGGGAGGCATTTTAACAGAAACCTAAAGAGTAGGTAACATAAGACCAGAAAATACACAAAATAATTAAACGTACCAAACCTAGAATATTAAATAAGCCAGAACCAAAATTACAAAACAATTCTCAGTAGATACTAAGAAACCCAAAGTGTGCCAAAAAAAATCCCCCACACCATTAAACCAGCAGCAGCCTGGATGGTTGATACATAACAAGATTCATGCTTTTATTTTGTTTACACCAAATTCTGGCCCAACCAGTTGTTGCAGCAGTAAAGCTGAGATTCATCAGAGGAAGCACTTTTATTCTATTTTCTAATTTTTGGTGAGCCTGTGTGAATCGTAGCCTCTGTTTCCTGTACGTAGCTGACGGGAGTGGCACCTTGTGCGGTCTTTTGCCTCTTAAAGATGCACATGATACTCTGCCTACTCTGGCTGTAGTGAGACTTTATCCGGGCTCAAGAACTGCTGCCCACTGGATATTTTCTTTTTCAGACCATCTTCTGTGAACCCTAGAGATGTTGGTGTGGGAAAATCCCAATAGGGCAGCAGTTTCAGAAATACTCACACCAGCTGGATGCTGGAAAACTTTCAAAGACTTTAATTTACACTTTTTAATTCATGACCTTTAACAATTTTCAACTTTTCAGGATGTTACTGATGTTGATATTCAAACAGTGGTCTTGTAGGCTCAAGTTTAGTTACCACAGGCTGGTAAGTGTTCACTGTTCCCAATGGTCGCAGGCACAGGTCTGTCGTGGTTATTTTTTACAAGTGGAATTTGCAGGTAAGACTTCTCTGTTTTCCACAAATGTATATACTGGGAATGATTCACTTTTTCTCCACAGGCTCTGGTTTGTGAGTGAGAGTGGGTCAGGCAGGTTTGGCCAGAAGCAGGGAAGACAGGCACACCAGGACTGAATATGTGACAAAGAAGAACAGGTCAGGAAAGTACACAACACAAGTTCACAGGTTAGCAAGCGATGAGGTATCAAACTCAGAAGACTGAAGTACTCTGCCACACTGAATAATTTAACGAGGGGTATATGAGAACCAGGAGGAGGAGAACCGGGGTTAGATACAGCTGGAGATGATAGATGAAGATCAGGTGTGCCGGTGGGAACTAGGGCAGCCACACCTATGAGTTAATACTCACGCCCACACACATGCATGTGACAAATGAGAGATCAGACAGAGGAGAACAGAAAAAAGGAAGGTCAGAACCGGGGGGAGGGGGGGGGGGGGGGGGGGGCGTGTTGCTGAGTACTGAAATATTCACAGAAAAACAAAAGTGAAGGATTGATAAAGTATTTCTGATTCTGATTCTCAGATCTCTGATAAAACAATTTGTATTAAGTAACCGTTAAGTAATTCTTCTTTATTACCTTGTAAATCATGCACGTACTTCATTTAAATCTTTTTAGTGTTTTTAGGCGACTCTTCAGCTTCTTGTGCATTGCAAATACACATTTTAATAGTTTGGAGTTTAAATTAGTTTTTTGGTTTGTTAGCATCAGCTATATTTTTGACTATTTTGCTTCTTTCTTCTTCCTTGTTTGATTGTTGCACCATCAGTGCCGGTTGTGTTTCCCTGTACACCACTGACTGTTAAGTTTTTTAGGAACGTTTCTGTGCACAAAAACGCAAAAAAAAGTTGTAAAACTCGTCGTCAGGTAACTCATCCTCTGAATCCTCGTATAACCCCTTTTGTGATAGAGGCTTATAGGGTGAGAAAATGTGTCAAGCGACAGCACCAGATTTTAATAGTTATGTCTAATAAAATAATGTTTCATTATGGGAAGTCTTGTCTGGAGCATGACTCATATTGCAGGCTATAAGTCAGGGTGTGTTTTAACCATTAGGATCAAGTCTCCAAACTTTATCAAATAGTTCTAAAATACTGATCGAGTGTTTTTTACTCTACTGTTACTCCACTGAGAGCTATTCATATATGACTACAGAGTTAAAACTCATCAATACAATATTTCTTTAAATATGTATTTTAGTGTTTATGATGGAGTTTAGTAATAAAACTCTACAGGTTTTCATCATTGCTCAGTGAAGAGCCAACATTACAGCGATGGTGAAGGCTGTATAACGTAAAAATAAATTATCCTTCAGTACTTTATTTGACTGTAACAGTTTTCTAAGATTTAAGTTAAACTAGCTAACCAAACTAAACCTGCTTATCGGTCTATTAAAAAGCTGCTGAATGTGATTAAAATGCAGCGAGCATCTTTGAGACGAGGTTTTACAACTCTAACCTCACTGAAGCAAGCCTAAAGCCTTCATGATGAGATGCAGGCTGTCTCTCTCTCACATATACACATACACAAGATGACACATTATGAGCATGAGCATCTTGCCATTGGCAGTGACAAATAAGGTAGGTCTACAGTAAGAATCATGAAAGCTAGAATTCAATGTGATCTGAACGACTGATGAATATTCATAAGAAGGCTTTGCAGACTTTTTATTATGTGGTGCATTAAAACTGAAATGTCTATACTATGTAATCAGCCAAGCACATGGCAGAAACTCAACGCGTTTTGGCAAGAGAACCCGCTGAAGTTCAAATGAGCATTAGGACCACTTTAAGAAAAAAAAATATTATTGATCATTTTGAAAATAAAGGTGAAATTTCAAGATTCAAGAACAGCTGTTGTTTCAAGGCAAACCGCCATGTTTGCTATACCCTCTACAAAGTGCCTCATGTAGATGAGTTAGTGAAACAAATTGATCACCCGTCTCGTGACACGATATACATCCTCTTTATTGCACGAGGGTGTAACCATCGATAACATCGCACCTGCCAACATTCTGTCTGTCCAGCAGCCATCTTTTCAGTGTCCTTCTACTCATCACCACATTGTGTTTATGAGCTAAAAGAGAAATCATTTCCTTCCTATCATATCACTAACTCAGAGAGCATAGCAACCGTGCCAGACAGTCTTGAAACAACTGTAATCTTCACATCAGCTGATTTCCCCCTACACATCCAGCTGTTAGGTCTCATATAGGGTGTGTGTGAGTTATTCATCTTTTAGCTTTCTTACATCTGCTGTGCATTTACAGGATGCTTTGCAACCCACCTGCACCCTACCACTTCATTTTTCATGCTGTCTGATTGAATTACTGTCATATATGTTGTTATTGATTGTTGCTCTCCTGGGTCTTACTGCTTGCTTTCCACAAAATACAATTATTGCAGCTAGAGATAGAAAAATCTGTTTCTGACTGTAGTGGTTCTTGCTGACGTACGGTAAAGGTCAGAATATGAAGCTTGAGTGACTTCATGTGAGTACAGTGTTCAGGTTTTTGTGAAGCTCTGTCCATAAGTGAGCAATTCAAGACACCAAGGAATACACAGTGGTCTGCAATAGATATATACTACTACCATAGTATATTTAAAGTAATGTTAACAAATAATAACATTAGAAGTAAGAATGACCTTTCACTTATGTTATTATTTAACCAGAATAAAATATAAAAAAGGCACCTAACTTAAGGATGTCTGTCAAGAAGCCATTCCTAAGGAAGGGAAACAGGAAGAAAACCTTGAGCTATGCCAAAGTACACAAGGATTTGACTGAATTTGACTGAAAATTAGTGGCAACAGGTCTGATTTGAAAATTTTGGTTAAACTGTGGTCATTATATGCGCTCAGTAGAGAGGTACAACTGTGAGTGTCAGACGTTTGTAAAACACGGTGGAGGCTCTGTCATGGTTTGAGGCTGTATTTCAGCCAGTGGTGTTGGAGACTAAATTATGAAAATCTGCAAAATTATGTGAAAAATACCATCTGGAGAGAGTGTAATTGCCAAGAGCTTCATATTTCAGTGATCTCAAACACACACAGTGGAACATCATCAGTCATGGATTGGTCTTCCCAGAGCCCGGACCTCGAAATTTTTGAAGCAGTGCGGGATCATTTTGGCAGAGAACAGAAGAAAAGGCAGAAACATCCGAAGAAGAGCTTTGAAGGATCCTTAAGAAGCCCTGAGAACTATTCCTGAAGACTGCTTAAAGAAATGTGATTCAACTCTTCCCACAGTAAACTTGCCCATAGACAGTCAGCAGCCACTGAGGAAAGACTGCTGGCGCAGATTGCGAACACAGTACTGTATTCCACTTGGTTCGGCAGCCCTGGGGTAGTGGGGAACACAACACTAATGGAGCGCAGCACACAGGCTTGGACTCAGTCACACCATTCAGCCTCTCTGATTTGAAATATTCAAGCCGGCGCTCTTGTCTGTCTATTAATATTTACTTCAACAACTACTACATGCAGTCTGCTCATGGGGCTTTGTGGAAGCATGCGACTTTTACTGTTGCTGGCTCGATTAAAAATGATTGAATAAATATACACATTAAATGCAATTATTTTTTTATAGAGACGAGCCTTGAACAGTTTTTACTGTAATCTGCATGTTAATATTATTGCCAATCAATCACAATTACCCGGAGCCCAAAGAGCCAGCTTCATTTTTTCCAGCCAGTAGACCAAGGCCACAAAATGATTTCTAAAATACGGACAAGATGGAGCTTCACGTTGATCACGTCCATGTCAGTCGTTTCACGTCTACTTGTCAGCGACTTATTAGTAGAACTGTGACTTTGGAGCATTACAAATATGGTCTGACTTGCTAAAAATCATAAGACCACAGTTTTAAGCTGTTTTAACTCAGCCACTGTGAAAAATGGAGGCCACGGGTTACCTGGCAGCATTTTCGGACTGCCTTTTTCACTCCCATTATGCTGACATGGGTGACAGATGCCAGCTCTCCTGCCAAAGGCCGCATCATTCCTGGCACCCCCACCCCCACCGCCTCCATTGCCTGCCATCTAGCCATTACTGCTGCTGAAAATGCAGCATTCATGAATCACACTGCAGCTGTCACAGCTCTCTGGCCCCAGCCTAATTAAACAATTAGGGCATTTGGTTAACAATCAGTCATCGTCAAAGGACAAATGTAGGCTAAATGGAGTCAGTCATACGGCTGTGCAGAGAGTGAAAGGAAACAGGTATAGATATATAAATCTAGGAAAAAAGAGGTCAGATGTGGGGGATTTTTTTTTCTTTTTTTTAAAGAATCTGGCAAATTGAGTGATGCTTCTGCAGAGATCAAACCTAATGGCTGAGATTGAACAGGATATAAGCAATGTCAGGACTAAATCTTGAACTATATGCCCACCACTGCTGCACCAGCAAGTTGCAAAAAAAAAATGAATAAGGTAACGCTGGACGGCAGGTTTTTTGCTTCGATGTGTTCATCTGTCTGTACAGCACCTACACTACATTAAAAAAAACATTTTCAAGTTGTTTAAAAGAGAAACTTACGAGAGCACTCAGAGGGCACATCTACACCAATGGCAATCTCCCCAGTTAGCCTGTGTTTTCAGTCACTGAAGCATTGCCAAAGTAAGCTAACTATGGTCTAATGGTGGTATTAATAGAAAGGTCATGAGGTGGCTAAAACCACTAGATTTCCCTGTTAGGAGCACAAAGATAAAAACCAGACACAGACAGTTGCAACCATAAATAGTCCATGCTCCTTGGTAGAAGTGGTGAATAAATCCAATAGTGCCAACCTGCCATTTGACATTAAAAAAAACAAACCTGTTTACAGTTACTTGGTGTGGCTGCAGTTAAAGACGGTTTACAAGAGTTTTGACCAGACTGTTGTTGTGTATACACAGCCTTGAATTCAGTGACCTGTGTCTCCCTCTGTGTAGGTCACCAGAGGTAGGGAGTGGGAGTGAATGAGAATGATGAGGGAGGCAGAGGCAAATATGAGGGTGTGGGAGGAGGGGGACGTGGAGAAAGAGAAGGAGAGAGATTTTTTACTGCAAACAGGCCGGAGGGATTTAATCACAGTAAAAGACGGAACTCTTATTGGGGGTATCAAAATTTTTTACAAGAGCAGCTGTGCCAAACTGTAGCACCACAACAGTGTCCCAGTCCAAAATAAATCTGAAGCCTGCTCTATGTCTCAAAAAAATATTGTATTTCCTCACCATCAAGGTCAAAAATCACAATCTTTACATCTAATGGTACCTTTGATCTTAAATGCTGGTTTGAGATATGGAGTACTCTGCCCGTGTCATTTACATGTAGCCTGTACACACTCGTTAAAATGTGGTGGTAAAAAGATCTGCAGTGATACATTTTGAAAGCTACACAGCCATCTCTGCACCATGACGACCTGGGAAGAAGACAGGCCACACATACAAAACACAAAACTCAAGGACACCATTCGCACAGTGGGAGAAGATGAAACCCTCCACATGAGGGAAGAAACTTACAGGCAGTGATGCCAAAGGTGCTGCAGGAAACTTTATATCCAAAAGGTGAGGAATAACTAAGTGAGGGACGGAGAAATCCTCACCTCATCATACTTTGGATAGTCAACAGATCACACTTTAAACTATTTTAAATAATTTTGGATTTTCTGCTAAAGAAACACAAAACCTTTCATAGCATATTCTGGAGATGATCCATTAGGCCAATTTCTAAAAAGAGGTGATGTGACAAATTTTTTGCACTGTGTTGTTTGTTGTTGAGAGCTGGGAGGACCACAAATGAAATACAGCTACACTGTATTTGGGTGGCAGCACAGGTCTCGGAGACTGATACTACAAGTAAAACCAGAACTCTGTCTGTCTACAGTCATATGACAAAAACATCCTCTTTCACAAAATGTTTGTCAGAAAATGTTGTTTTAATGATAGTTATCTAAGTTTTTATGTGCCAGGTCATAATGAAAAACAATCATTTTTTTCTATGATTGTTTTTTATTATAACAAGTCTCTAAACTAGAATCTTGTCTATCTGCAATTAAGGGCTGGTTATCGGATAATTTCTTGCTCCTAAATACTGATAAAACAGAGTTGATGGTCATTGGGCCACACAAATTTCAGCACTTGTCCGAAAAATTTCATCTTGAGAATTGATGACAGTGTCATAAATTGTAGGGACAAGGTAAAAAACTTGGGCGTGTGGTTTGACATGGTGCTCTCTTTCGAGTCTCATGTAAAAGAGATAACAAAGACCACCTTTTATCATTTGAGGAACAGAATCAGACAAGTTTTGTCAAGCGACACTGCAGAGGTTCTTGTCCATGCATTTGTGTCCTCACGTATTGATTATTGTAATGCTCTTCTTTCTGGGCTACCAAAGAAAAGTTTCAGAGGTCTACAGATGGTGCAAAATGCAGCTGCTCGCATTTTAACATGAACTGGGAAATGTGAGCACATTAGCCCTGTACTAAGATCTCTTCACTGGCTACCTTGTCAGGTTCGAGCAGATTTTAAGGTCCTGCTGCTCACCTACAAGGCTTTAAATGGACTGGCACCTTCATACCTCTCCAACCTTTTACATCTTTACGTTCCATCCCGTGCTCTCCGATCTCAGAACTCTGGCCTTCTAAAGGCTCCTAGAGGCAGAAAAAAGACAATTGGAGAGCGTGCTTTTTCTTTTCGTGCCCCGTTTCTGTGGAACAACCTCCCTCAAGATAGGCAGGCATGCTCTGTGGAGGTTTTTAAAACTAAGCTGAAGACACATTTGTTCACCTTATCTTACAAGTCTTAATTCTATGGCTTTTAGTTTTTAAATTTTTACTTTATTTTTTAATTTGTATTGTGTCTTTTACCTGTATTGCTATGTATCGCTTTTATTTTTATTTTATTTTTATCTTTTTAGTTTCAAATAGTTGTACAGCACTTTGTTTGAAAGCGCTTTATAAATAAAGTTATTATTATTATTATTATTATTTGGTCTTTACAGAGTTCTGAAATTATTTAAATACAACCAGAACAACAGGTGACATGTTACACTATGTGATTATTTATTTAACAAAAACGGAACCAAAATTCAAAAGTAGTTGGTGGGAAATTAAGCACGTCCCCGTGATTCAGCAGCTCGTAGAGCAACGTTTAGGAGCAAGAACTTGAAGTGATCATTTTTTGTATGACTTTATCAGTTTGTCACATCATTGTGGAGGAGTTTTGGCCCACTTTCCTTTACACTGTTGAGGTGTGTGGCCATTCTTTTATCCACAGCTCTCTTAAGGTCCCAGCATTTCAGTCAAGTTGAATCAGCCTTGCTGATATATTCATTTTAGAGACAAGAGGCATCCCTTCCAACTAGCCACACTTGTTCATTCGCTTTCTAATTGTACTTTCCTCATTGAACTCACTAACATTTAACATGCTAACTGAAGTCTGCACAGTCTGACATGTGGCTGTTAGTTGGGTTTTTTGTTTTTTGTTTTAGTTTCTTTGAGCATTGCACGGTCTGATCTTGGAGCGGATTTGCTGGGACCTCTACTCCTGCAAAGATTGGTATCTGTCTGGAATGTTTTCCTTTTGTGAATAATCTTGCTGATAGACTTCAAAATGTTTGGAAATGGTCTTGTAACCCTTCCCAGATGGGCAGCAACACTTTCTGCTCTAAGGTTATTGTGGATGTCTTTCTTCCTTGGCACTCTGCTAACCAACAAACTCCCAGTAAGCAGAGACTTGTGCTTTTACAGAGGTGGTCACACTTGGTGATCATCAGTTCATGTGGAGCATTTGATTAGCAGGCCCTGGCTTCTAATACCCCTTAATTTCTTTGGAAGCAGTAAGGCTGTATGTAGTTTTTCATACACTGATTCTGCATTTTGGCTCAGTTTTTTATTAAATACACACAGTGCAATATGTCATTTTTGTAGTTCATCTGAGATTGTATTTATGTACAAATCTGCTAAGGATCATATTATTTTTCATTATGTCCTCATATGAAAAACCACAGAATTAAAAGTGTAGCGGATCTACCACTACACTCGGGTGAACAAACTGCAAATTGTGGTGTTATGGTCGTGTCATTTGAGCAACGTTAAATTGCACGGTACTTTCTGAAATGGTGTTATTGCTTCACAATTCTCTGATTATGGCAAGCCACATTTTTAATAGTTAATTCAAACACTAACCCGAAGCTTCAAAACATGTGAGGTTCCAGGGCCAAAATGCAACGGACAGATATGAAATGAGCAACAGATGGCTGGAACCGATGAGGAGAGGAAAACAACACTATTGAGCTGAGCCGGAGAGGCATTTGGGCAGATTTCAGTGCTGCCGTCTCCATCATCATAAACCATTCATTTGTCTTGAAGAGAAGGGCTCCTCAAAAACAAGTGCCAATAACTGCTCATTACACAGAGATTTACCATGGATTATATATCCCCATACACTTGTACACTTCACAAACAATAAGGACCTCTTCTGACTTCATGCAGAAGAGGATTTGATGCGGTGCTGTTATTTTTCCTGATTTCCTAAAAGAGGAAATCGTATTAACAGCAGCAGCAGAAGTAACTAACTTAGTCTTTCATTAAAAATAAAGGAAAGTAAATTTACAGACAGAAACTAGTCAGCGTAGCTGGAAGTAGCAACACCCCAAAGGAATTATCACCTGACTCTTTATTTCTCTTCATTTTCTCAGTATTCATTCCTGTATATAAGAAAATGATTGGGCCTCGGGTTCTGAATAGTGAAGCAAATTAAAGTGAAGTGAATTAAACGCGCAGTCTCTTTAATGGACAGCAGAGTCATTAAAAAAAAGAATTGTAATTGAAGTTTGTGGGAAAATGATCCTACGTTGCATCATATTTATGACAAAAGCAAACATTTACCTCATGGGTTCAAAGTTTCAATTGTTAGTTTCAAGTCTTTTCTAATGTCTAAAAATCATTTTGCCACTTAGAGTAAAATAGATAAGAAAGAGTATGGAGGTGATTTCTCAGTGAGATCCACCCTTCATTTGTTCAGCATTCGATGTAGTAAAACACACTTTAAGAAGTCAGCTGTCAGTTTTCTGGTAAATATATTTTTTAATTCTCCAGGAAATCAGGTCAAGTTAGTCTGCTGACTTCTTCAGATTTTTTTTTTTTTGTGTGTGTTAATCACAACAAAAACAAACAAGCTAAATTGTTGTCAGACAATAGCCAATGGCTATGCAATGTGTTTCAACAAATGCCATTCCTCTTTTGCTTTCCACACAAACTACCACCTGCCACCAAAGCTTGCTCAACCGTAATTGGTCAATAGTACTTGAACCACGAGTGGACTGCAAACAGAAACTAAAAATCTTGCTTCTTGCCTGCACATTTGACTTATGCATATGCTGCTTTAAGAGATTCGTTTTCTCTGCCATCCCAGTTAATATCACCATATATAACAAATGCTCCTTGCCAGCATCGTTAGATAGAGAGCCAGTGCTAATCGTGTTGCCTTCCTATGTAACTGAGGTCACATTTGGATTCAAATATGGGGCGATTGTGGCTCAAGAGTTTGTCTTGTAATCGGAAGGTTGCCGGTTCGACCCCCGGCTCGGACAGTCTCAGTCGTTGTGTCCTTAGGCAAGACGCTTCACCCACTGCCTACTGGTGGTGGTCAGAGGGCCCGGTGCCACCAGTGTCCGGCAGCCTCGCCTCTGTCAGTGCGCCCCAGGGCGGCTGTGGCTACAATGTAGCTTGCCATCACCAGTGTGTGAATGGGTGGATGACTGAATGTGTAAAGCGCTTTGGGGTCCTCAGGGACTAGTAAAGCGCTATACAAATACAGGCCATTTACCATTTACCAAATAACCAAGATGGAGACTGGATCATCCCTAGTATGGCCAGCGTTTACATTCAGCTAACTAATTCGTTCATCATTAGTTGTTTCCAATCATCATCCAATCAGACAAGGTTAGCAAGTAAGTGGGGAACATGCACTGTTTCAGCAGTTGGTGGTGATCATCATAAGAGAAAAGAAATGCTTCAAATAAATACAAATTTGATGGTTAAAGTACTCCCCATCACTTTTGTAAAGTGATATGAGTAGCTGTGAAGAAGAAATGAAGAAATGGGAACTGATCCAATGCCAACTGGCCTAGCAAAGGTTCTGCAGTTAGTCACGTTAATATAAGAGATGATCCTACTACGAAAAGCAAAGTTGTTTCCATTATTGTCCCAGTCAGCTCTTAACATTTACCAGGACACCAAAGTTGAAAGCAAGACATGATATTTATTTTAAAAATGTGTCCTTTTCCTGCTGTGACCATTCTGAAAAAAGAGGGGGGTGGAGGATACATCCTGTGAGTATTGATGTTAAACTTCACCTATAGCAAAGGCGCACACGCAGAGGATATCTACTTCTACTGTAGTCCACTACTGTCATGTAAGGAGTGATTCACTGAGCAAAGCTTGCTTCGCTGGGAGCTTACGGTACAGACTATGAGGAGACCCGTTACCTAGCAACCACGCTGATTGTCTCATGCTCCAGGTGTAACTTCCACGAAGAAGGTAGCACGATGTGAACCAAGTGGCTGCTATGCTATTTGAGACCCTGTTATTCGTGTGATTGAAGAAACAAAAGGAAACTGAACACACATTGTGTTTGTGCACTTGAGGTTTCAAAAAAAGAGAAAGAAAGAAAAAGAAAGAATGAGCTGGTGAGCTTCAAGGTTTAAGAGAGAATCTCATGAGCTGAGGCGGTTTTCCCTGTCACACTGACTCATCAATCAAGCTTCAGCCTTTCTCTCTCCCTCCACACTTTTCCGTTCTGTGATCAGTGTTATAATTAATCAAACAACACCACGCAGCACTCTAATTAATCTCACCGCTTACTGCAAGTCTTAAACCAGACATCTTTGCAGCTGTCAATCATCTGCAGGTAAATCAACTTCAGGGGGCACCAGTGGAAATGATTTCATTTTCAATATGCTTCTGCAGGTTTGTCTGAAAGCATCGGTTTAATTGGACTCACAAGTCAAAGTCCCTGATTTTTTTTTTTTTTTGTTAAAACTCGCAGACATAAAGACTTTTTTTTTTTTTAAATTCAGACAAGAAAAAAATTGTCTCACAAATCATTTAGTTGGCTCCTCCATCTCCTTCTCTCCTCAACCGTTGCACATCCCAACTTGTATTTTAACAATATTTCTCCCTAAGTTATACAAATCAGCATTTGTTCATCCTGCCGCCTTTCTTACCTTTTTTAAACAGGCTTTTGAAAACCTTTAATGATTGGCAGTGGCAGCAGACCCGTGCTACTTGTTGACGTCTCTGAATGAGCAGCACGGTAAAAAGTGACCGTGACTCTTCCAGGTGAAAAAGCAATTTAAGTCACGATGGTAGCTATATATACACCTGCCCATGCACATGCCATTCCAACAAAGCTGTGAACTGTTTGAAAATACTGCATGTAAAAATATATTGGACCATGCAGAGAATATCACTGGCATGTCTGCACTGACTTATAACACTTTTATAATCACAGCATAAACGCATGTTATTGCCTATAAATCTCCTTGATCTTTATATAACTTTCATTTTGTGTGTGTGTGAGAGACCAAGATCATCCATCTCAACCAAAACTGTTATCCAATCCTCAGTTATATATTTTGATACAATGAGTGCAGCGATGTTTTTGATTCAGTGGTTGATATTGCTTGAAATGGCTCCAGGTATGCTTTGGCCAAGAGTCTGTTCAACATTTTAGAGAAGTGGGTTCTAGACAGAACAACTCCAGGCTCCCAGGAGAGGTGAGAGAGAGAGAGAGAGAAATGGAGAGAGCTGTGCAGCAGTGAGGAGGACGGTAGGGAGGCCAAGGCCTGGGAAACAGTGCCATCTATTGAATGTACTTCTCCTACCATATATGTTATAGCAGGAATGGTAAATCATTTGGAGCTGACAGCAAAGGTTTAATAGAGACGTTTCTTTCTCCGCTGAACATCTATATTTCCCTGCATGTCACCGATGCCAAGCACATAGTCAACTCAGTATTTAAAGACAAGCAATATTAAGAAGATGCAGCTATTAAATCATATATATATCCTGCAAATATATAGACATTTAATCTATAGGAAAAACATCCATGTAGATGCCTTTTTTAGGGTGATGCATTGTTGATTTTTAGGGTTTTTTTGTGTTTTCTGAGGAGAATAATTGCCATTCATTCGATGATATATTAAACCTTTAAGGACATTAAGGGTATGTTCTCTTCTATGCAGTATATATGGGTGTAGTGTATACAGTTTATAACTATTCCACTATATTTAAAGACTGGTAAAATTTCTGTACACATCAGAGTGAAAGCCTGGCTCTGACCACAAAAAGTGTTTGACAGCTGAGAAATGTATGTTTTTTTAGTCTGTTTAACACGGTGTATGTTTTTATAACATATTCTAACATATTCAGAATTTTTAATACTAAATTTAAATGTTTTTTATGCAAAATAAATATTTTGTATGATTGGACCTTTGTTTCAAAATCCCATCATCTGTACTTATGCACTGGTTTCTACTAATGGGTAACTAATAACAGGCAAAAGTACTATATATTCAAACCTCCTTGTACTTATAGTTATATGTAGTTTTCAGGTACAGTTATGCAATGGTTTTAGACTTAAAATGGTCCTTAAGGTGACTTTAGGTGTTATTTATTTGTCCAGAACTACAAAAATCTAGAGTATCAGCTAACCCCAGTTGCAACAATCACTGAGATGTAACCACCACTGAAGCAACACTGTATTAATATTTGATCATATTCAAATGTTGATTTGTAAATGAGTTATTTTAGGCTCTAAAAGAGTTAAATGGTGGTAAGAGTAGCAAGAATGTGTAATAAGCACTCACCACTCACCACACGCTGAAGTGAGTGGACCTTGTAAATTATCATTATGACACTTTATTCACCAACAGCTACTACTGCCTACTGTATTGTAAGCTTTACCAGGATCCTTTTAGCCCGATGAATGTATTTAACAGCAGTCATGCTCATGATAGCGTGAACCTACACACTGGCTCTGACATCATAGAGGTCTGTAGGAGTTTGTGACAAGATCAGATGAGAAAGGACTTATTCACCAGCGCCGTGGTTGATATTCACAGTGAAAGACAACCGTCAATGCCCAACTGCTCACAATGCTAATTTCTGACACATCTCTGTGAATTTTATGCAAGATCTGTGGTGACATGCAGTGACCAGCGAAACCGCATCATAGTTCACGTTGGGTAATTGTTGCACGGAGGGTGGTAATAACGCAGTTAATACTTGCGATGGAGTCATCTGTTTGTAACAGTTCACACACACTTATACCGTAGTTAAATGTACTATTTAAAGCTGTACGAATTATGACAGTTTTTTTTCGTCATCCTGTGAAAAGCATCCGTGAGACTGGTGCTAGTTGTGTAGCATTTGAAACTGCAGACTGAAAAGATGATAAGAAACTGTTTTGTTTTTTTTCATAGATATCAGCATTTATGCCTTTCTTGTTGCCAAATACAAAGCTTAAGAAATTTCACAAGTGTAGACATTTCTGTCTCTGTAGCTGCTTTAACACAAACATGGGGTATAATAAAGCTGATGGGCCAGTATGACAGATCAGTGTCGGTGTTTATAGTCCTTATGTCTTTGGAATGGTGCATGCAGCTTTTCACAATAGTGAGGCCAGAGGCCCGGTGATTTCTCTGGGGAGGAGCAGGATGTCTTGGATGAGATCAGGCCGGAGCAATGCCTCGCTCTGACATGTGTCAGCCTCGATTAGTTTTGACTGTTCAATGGGATGACCCCTTCAGCTGTAATCTACCAGTACCGGCTCTGACAGATTAACAGTGCTATTAATGTCTAGATGTTTTTTGCTCCTGCTGAGGATCTATTGATCAGAGGTGTGTTTTTCTTCAGTGGGAAACACTCAATGAGAGGAGAGTGTGTCATGTTAGGTCAAGGCCAGAACATGCAGTGGCACATAGTAGCATAGCAGTGTGGGGGTTTGAAGGTGGGCTGTTTTTTTTTTTAAATAGAATATTGTGTGGGTGGATATATACAGAGAGATGAGGAATACCTTCCTTGATACTTCAGCTCAATTATTGAGATTTTACTCCTTTAAATAAAGTGATAATTTTACAAATCAGGTCCAGTTTCCCTGCAGGGACTCGACTCTTTTCCATTCTGTTTTTTCCCCTCGTGGTAGAGATTTTTTCCCCCCTCCTCCAGATACTCTCCGCTCTTGCTTAGAGCCTGAAAACTCATCTCTTCGAGACATATACCTCATGTTGGTCTCACCTAACTGAATCATGTCCCTTTTCTCTGAAACATATTATCTTCCTTCTCTACACCCTTGCAAATAAGATCCTTCTGCAGTCTCATTTGCTATTATTTTTATTTCAATTATCATTGCTTCTGTGTAAGAAAACGAAAAAGAACAAGAAAGAAGAAGAGACATGGGAGAAATCTACCCTGACTCAAAAATTTCTAGTTGATGGCAGGTGTATGAATATGTTGCTCATTATTCTGATGTATCCATCAAAGTCGTTCTCTGTCATCTTTTATAACATGAAATATAAGAAGGATATCATTGCAATGCTGAAAAAAGAGAGGTACAGTGGAAGGTGTAAGACCCCCATCTTGTGGTCAGACCTATAAACTGCTGCCATAAACAGAAAGTCTCCAAATACCATGTACATTTCTATTATACACTTTATTAACCATACCACATAAAAAATATCTGTTCTCTGGCCCGATGAGTCTTGATTTCTGCTGAAACATTCAGATGTTAGGTTCAGAATTTGATCTAAACAACATAAAAGCGTGAGTCTATCCTGCCTTGTATCAATGGCTCACGCTGCTGCTGTTGGTGTAAGGGTGTGGAGGATATTTTCTTGACACATTTGTGTCCCTTAGCACCAACTGAGCCTTGTGTGAATGCTACAGACTACATGAGTGTTGTTGCTGACCATGTCCATCCCTTTATGATGACAGCTACCTGTGATTGCTTCCAGCGGGATAACACACCATCTCTCAAACATCATATCATCTCAACTCGGTTTCTTGAACATGACAATGAGTTCAGTGTGCTCGAATGGCCTCCACAAGTCATCATAGATGTGCAGCTGACAAATCTGCAGCAACTGTGTGAAGCTATCATGTCAATATGGATCAGAATCTCTGAGGAATGTCTCCAGCCCCTTGTTGAATCTATGCTATAAAAAATTAAAGCAGTTCTGAAGGCAAAAGGGGGGGGGTATTTTCACATTGGCTTTTGGGATGCATGTTTTTTAATATATGATGTCTCTCAGTTTTTTTTTTTATAATTTCTTCTACTTTAATAAAATGTCATTCACAGCCATTTGACATTGGTAAAACATTTCACAGATCTTTATTTTAAGTTGGATTTTAAACAAAACAGCACCACAATGGTTTTGCCTTAATGTCTTGTATGACGATTGTGTCCTTCAGAATGATATCACGGTATATCTGTAAGCGTGATTACACCTTGCAATCAAGTATCTACACTGTCTTATCAACTGCTCCTGCGCCCAGACACAGGCATCTAGCTGCTGCTCACTTACAGCAACAGCTGACCTGGCAGCAGTACTTTGTGCCTTACCTTTAACAGAATGTGAGAGAATTGGGTCATTGTGGGTAAACATGGGCCCTCAGAGTCACTGCTGCCAAATGGTGTAAAACCTGACGTGACCTGAGATAACTGAATTTGTTTTGGCTGCAAAAGAAGTGCTGGGTGCATTTCAGACAGTTACCAAAAACAGACCTGTAGCTGACCAATATTGTCCTTGTTTTCATGATGGCCTCTGTGTTTGTGAGTGTGAAAGCTGTGGTGTGGGCAAATTACCAGATAAATAAAAAGCCACTTGTCCTTTTACACCAGGAGATTAACTTGGTGAAATTACAGAAATAATTTATGACTCTCACATTTATTGTCCCCATAAAAGCCTCCATGTGTCAAGGCTGAATTTTTTATTTCATGCTTGTGGCCCAAAGTGTGGACTTCGCATTAAGGTGACAGTTGTGGTTTTTACGACGCTGCTCGTTAGCATGCAAATGTGGTATATGCTGCTTCATTTATTGTTCCACCACATGTCTACATTTTCAATAATATGGCAAACAATAAATGGAAATGTCTCATAGAAATGTGGATTTTGCAAGTTTTAATAGAATTTCACACGCATCCTTAACATCATCAATCATCAATTTCTTTCTTTTTTTCTGTAAAATAAGACAAAACTGTCAAAACTGCTTATTGTAGCATAAGGTACGGCATGCCTGGGTATCGCTGGTAGCCGTGTTGCCACAGGCATCACCTCCTTGCAGGGTCTCCCGAGGCCCGTGGTCTTAGGTGAGGTGAAAATAAGAACAATGTCTTGGAAAACTTTTATTAGACATGCCAATCACCTGCCACTAAAGTCAGGCATACCACAGTATGAAGGTGAGGTCATGATGCTACCACTGCATAGATGCACAGAAATCTGTGGGGGAGAACTTGAGAATGCACAGCCAATCCTTGTTTCTTAGGGAGGGATGGATACATGGAGTCCCAACCGGCCAGAGATTTTCTGATGCTGGTCAAAGCTCTAATCCAGATTCCCACAAACTACAACACTGATGAAAGAGTTAATCAAGCTAGCCTGGAGCTCTGCCAGTTTAATGCATTGTCACCAATTTTATTTGTGATTTTCACAAGCAGATCCTCTGGGTGCAGCGGAGAAGTAGGGTATGTCTGATTGGGTAACCTAAGACCCCTTGTTTGCCAGTGATCTCGTCAGTGACCTCGGCTTGGCTGAAGTCTAAAGTCCAATGCAAAACTGGTGCAGTTTGCAGCCAAGCGTGAGGAAACTGAAATTAGAGTCAGCACCCTCTGAATCCCTGATACTCTGCCACTGCCTTTGGTTTAGGAGGTCAGGCATAGAATTTCACATTCTTGTTCACAAGAGAGTGTCACGGGTGTGTGAGATCAGTAAGCGCTGGCAGGGATGGTCATATTGTTGAGGACTCTTAGAGCGAAGAGGAGCTGCATGAAATCAGGATTTAATGAAACTCTGTTGGCTGTTCTCTCTTTTTTGAACATTTATATATGCTTATACATAATATACTGTATGCTGGTCACTTCAATTCACCGTGTCACTAATGTTCATTCACCAACATGATGATTACATCATGCTTAAAAGTCGTTTCCGAGGTAAAACTGTTTGTACGACATATTTCCTGTGAATATTTATGCACAATTTATTCAGTAAAAAGTCATCAAAGCAAAATACACACAATATACAAAGTTGTCATTAAATGTTCAGTGTTGAACACTAGAGGGTGACAGAGTTATTTTCTCCTTCAGCTTCACTAGACTGGAATGGAAATCCTTTAACCTTCACATGATATTTTGGGTCAGGGTTTCCTGTTTTTAACATTTGACCTGAATTTTAAAATGTTCAGTGTGTCTAAAGTTGTGATGTATAGTCTGACCCATATGTTTCACAGATCTGCCTTTCTCTCCATTAACCTTTGGCCCCAAAACCTTAAATCTTCATTTTTATTGGCACATCAATCTGAAATTGTGTGAGTGTTGTATCAGCTGCAGTGTAAATAATGCACAGAGTGCAGGTGAGTTTCCACATGGCTTTAATACAGTTGCTGTCATGATGTGGGCTCCCCAGGACCTATGTAGCACTTAAGAAATGCCACTGTGCTAAATTCAGTGTAAGTACAGTGTTAGGCTGAGCTGTTACAGCCAAAGCGCCTTCATCTCTCTAAATGAATAGCTCTCAGTATGTTTATATGGCTTGTGGTTTGAACCTGAAACCAGCAGCGCTTTGTAACTGATCACACGCTTTGCTTTGCATTGTTTTGTTAAGACTGGATTGTTTTGCTAAGTGATTTTCATACAAATCCCTGTGTGAGAAATATCCCCCAAATCCCTTATAAACTTCACTGTATTAGCAGCTGGCCAGAAAGTATCGAAAGAACCGGTCAGGGGAGGATTAAGCTTTATTGTCAACCTAATTGTTATTTATATTTTAGATAAAGGGATTTTTGTCATTGAGGGATTTTATGCTTTGTCATTCTGTACAGGATTTCCCTCTGCCGGGTTGGTTCCTGCTAAACAACTTCCTCCAGAAAGGCTGCTCAAACAATGCATATCCAAAGCTGGCTTCTCATCTGAGATCTTACTAAAGTCTACGCATACTGGATGTATTTCAAGTTTTCATTCTTCGCATTCTTTTCCATGTTCATATTTGATGTGCTTTTCTGACTTCATGTGTCAAATAATTGTTGAGAAGTTGTTCATCAGCCTTAAGTTGATACCAAAAGTTAGACTCATTAGTTTCTGTGGCACTGGCTTCAGGAATGAGGCTACAGTGTTTTAAAAGTGGGTTAACTGATCCCCAGCCTGTCAGTTGCAGCTTTGGTTGGCCTGGTTTTTTTGACAAGCTGCACTGACAGTGTTGCTCAGGTCTGCGCTCTGCCAGGTTATGACGCAGGTGAGTGAGAGCCTGGTTGGAAACGGTGGTGAGTTTCTCAGGAACCCACCAGGTGGTGAGTAAACCTGGCATTGCCAAGTATAATCCAAGGTCACTATTTGGCAGGAATCGAAAGTCCAGCTTAGTATTTGGGACATTCTCCAACATAAACATACTTGATCTATATGCCTGGCACACATATCCGTGTATTTTTTATGCATATGTGCCATACACACACACACACACACATATATGTGTATATATATATACATATATATATATATATATATATATATATATATATATATATATGTGTGTGTGTGTATATATATATATATATATATTTGGTGTGATAAACATAAGCATATATATATATATATATATATATATATATATATATATATATATATATATATATATATATATGCTTATGTTATTCACACCAAATTCTAACCCTACCATCCAAATGTCACAAGAAGAAATAGACACTCATCGTATCACATTTTTCGAATCTTTTAATGTCCATTTTTATGTAGAGAATAGTTTCACAACTTACAGCAACACCGTTACAATACTAATGGCACACACAAAGTAGCTAAAGTAGGGTTGGGTGGAATCAGTGCTATTGTGCATTAACCAATAAGCTAGGTTTAGTGCCAAAAAGTGATTTGTGATATTTCTGTGTGATTTTTTCGTGTATTTTATCTGCTTGTACTGGTCAACAGGATTTAAGAAGGGATTATGTATATATTTATAATGAAGAAATTACCAGTTTTGCATTATTGCAGCTGCTTCATAACCAATCCAGTCCTTTTTGGTCACTTAAAATATCTTTACAGAAGTATAATGTTATGTTTCTTGCAATTTCTGCTCATGGCCAGATCTATCTTGAAAAAGACATTTTTACCAGATAAAAAAAGCTCTGTAAAAGTCACTTTACCCAAAACAAAACAAACAAACAAAAAAACTGGTAGGAGCATCTACCTTGTGATAGTAATGTTCTTTGTGGCTCAATACCATATAATTCATGAAAGATCACTTTTTGGCACAACCACCACTGTATGCCATAACGACACAGCTCATGAGCGCTCCCTGTAAATGGTTTAATCACTGTTATGTATCTAAGATAAAGCTACCCCAAGTTTCAAATTTAAGCCTTTAATAAAGTGTGTCAAACACATAATGAGCGAGAATGAGCAAATGTTAATTAATGGTATCATCTAATATATATGCTGCAATTTAAATACACAAGGTTGATATATGTCTTTGGGGTTAATTGTAAACTAAAGGCAATATATAAAATCCATAACTGGCGATATGTTTTTTAGTAGCTGTGCTGTACTGATCTCAGGCCAGCTAAGAATGTACTTTCTCGCTCTCCGGAGGAGGGCGTGTATCATTCTTACGGTTCCTCAGTCTGAGGTCATCTGGTCGGAATGTAAAACCACAACTTCATTGTTCGGGTCTTGAATGCATGAACGGAACAATAGACAGCATTAGGACCCGGAGATGCGGAAGGCGTCCTCCTCCGTCTCATTATCCATTGATTTGACAGCCTGAGCTGACGACCAGTTAGAGGAAAGGATGCGAGGAGGAGGCGGCTTCAGTGCGGCGTGCCGAACTTTTCTAACATTTCGTGGCTGTTTGTGAGATAACAGAGATTCACTGCGATGTCTGTCAAGCACAGCTGCCGGGTTTTTGACACATTTTCAACCGGATATATAATCTCGAGCTGGCGTCTGGATTATTACTCCTGCTGTGTTTTGTTGACGGTTGATGAATCAGTTTAACGGATCGATCTGATAAGATTCAGCGGACTGAGGGGTCACATCCTGACTTTCTTTTTTCCCCTCTCATTTTGAAACTGTTGGTGCTGCTTAAGGTAGGCATAGCAGGCTTAAAGTGGAGACTGGGGACGCACACGTGTAGGCTGCCTTCTTCATTAGGCTCATCGATCCCTCATCTCTTTTCTCTCTCTCTGTATAAAAGTTGGTTTCCTGTTTGGAGCAGCGTTCAGATAAAGTGAGAGACGACATGTCGCTAAGCAGAAGTATTGAATTTGAACACTTTGAGGAACGAGACAAGCCTCACCGGCCACCGAGGACCAATTCGGGCTCCGGGTCTCAATGTGGTTCTAGAGGTAACGGGCTGGTGCCAAGCCCCGCGCACAGTGCGCATTGTAGTTTCTACCGCACACGCACTCTCCAGTCCCTCACCTCCGAGAAAAAGGCCAGGAAGGTGCGCTTTTATCGCAATGGTGACAAGTATTTCAAAGGTTTGGTGTACGCCGTGTCTAACGACCGATTCAGATCCCTGGATGCCTTGCTCATGGAGCTCACACGGTCCCTGTCAGACAACGTCAACCTTCCGCAAGGAGTCCGGACGTTGTACACGCTGGATGGGGGCAGGAAGATCACCAGCCTGGATGAGTTAGTAGAGGGTAAGATCGATGATGGATGAAGCCTTCAACAATCACTTTGCGTGACCGCAAATGATGACAGGAGCTCAGTATTTGAGATTAGATCAATGGTGGCCTAATGTGCATCCACTCAGACATGCTGTTTAGTGTTTAAAAGCTACATTTTTTTGCCTTGAATGTTGATTAAGTTGCCTGAAAACTTACAAAGCAAATTATATTTAGAGAGTTGGCTCCTTGTCCTGCTTTTACAATGTAATTGGGAAAGTTCTGACTCTGTTCCAAATATCTGCTGCACTTAAACCCATCTACTTATATGTTGGATGCAGTGCAACGATATAGATTATCGCTGTATATGCACTGACGTAACCGCCCTAACATGTTTGACCCAGTGCCATACATGCACTCAAGCATACAGACCCCTCCTCAGTACAGTTAATGCTCTGCAAAATGTGCATCACTGCCCATTGATCTCAGCTGGACTCACGCTCCCAGCTACCTTATTTGTGAGCTTTTGTGGGCGTGAAAGTGCCCTGTGTTTCACTAAATACACCCCTGCCTGGGAATGAATGAATGGATAAGTGAGTAAGTGAGTGAACGTATGTATTTTGTTGGCTTCACTGGCATTTAAAATCTTTTGCAGTTGATTGAGCTCAGCCTTGGGGCTTGTAGGATAAAAATTGCCCTCCCCATCCCCTGTCTGTCCATTTTTTATAAGATAAACGTGAATACTACTACAAAAAGTGGTACTCCTTCTTCCCTGTGCTGTTTACTCTGCAGGGAGAGTGGCCTCTCAGTAATAAGTTAATCTTCATGTTCACTGTCTGCACTGTGACCTGACTGCAGTCCTCTATTACTGCTCCTCACACACACTCAGGATCCACTGACCTCTTACTGAAGTTATTAATCCTATTTTCATCTCACATCTTCCTAAATTTCAGTCTGTGCTGCACTCATTTGCTTTACTCTGTCCCTCCAGAGACTGGGGAAGATTTAGGCCAGTGCCTGATCTAAATTCTGTAGCAACAGTAGTTTAACAAACTGCACCAAGGTTGTTTTGGTGCACTGACTTCACCCCTCACTGCTAATTCAGTAGCTCACATAGCCAGTGATTTTATTTCAATGGGCAGTTCATCCAAAATGACTGTTCTGGTGGTGTATGCAGAAGAATTTTGGTATTAGGACAAGTGTTTGAATGTACGAGTGCCCAGATAGCGGGAATATAGAGCAGGTCCTTTTGTGTTGTTTTTGCTGTAGTCAACCTTGTTATTACGGTTAAATAACCCCAAAATGAATACTTAAAGAATACTTTGTTCCATTTGGCCTCCATTGATTTGATTGTATTGCTTTTCTGTCTTTTTCTTCTAATCTCACCAAATGGGGCCTATTATTCCAATGGGAACAAATATTCCATTTATGATTTGGTTTGAAGAGACAGGCCCTTTAAGGTGGGAATTTTAGGATATGATAATGCCCTGGGTCAATGGTAAGCATGTTTGTTGACTGCTTAATTTCTCCTTGAGCCGCTCAGATTGCAGGTGGGCCGTCTTGTCGATGTTTACACACCCATCTAATGGACAAAGAGAGCAAACATTACTGCACAGCTCAGCAGTCTGCATCCATTGATTGAGGCATGCTGGGGCTCTTTTGTGTGAAAACCCAATCAGGCGCCATTCACATGTGCACCTCGTATGACTAGATGGGATTACAGAGCCAACCAGTCGACTCGAACTGCTGTGCTTGTGGAAAACAACGGCTATAGCCAATCCTGAAATGGGTTTAGAAAGAGCTTTGCAGGTTACAGTGGGGCTCCGTAGCATGCTGACAAAGGGAATTCTAGTCGGGGCAATAACAAGTTTGGGCACCAGAGGGTCTTTATTTGAACCTCATGGGGAAATTAAGCCTTTTAATGGTCGGTGTTCAAATTGACTTGTGATACTAAAACATTTGAGCCTTAGTAGAAATATTTTGTATTTTACAGCAGAGAGAAATGGCTGAAAGAGTTTTAAATCATGACTTAGAAACAGTTCTTTACTGATAATACACACCTCTCATGACAGACGTGTGCTACATGTTTCTGTAAAATGTGAGAATATGATCCCTGAACTTCATTCAACCCTTTAGGATGATAGAAACAATGTAAATGTAAAATGTAAAAACTCAAATTGACAGTTGAAATTCAAGTGTGAAGTAAAGGCCACAGTCTGATAAGGTTAAAGAAAGTTGATCTTTCTTTGTAACATTATGAGTATAAATGGGAGAACCATGACGTCATACTTTTTGCAGTTATTAAATTACTTTATTTCTTTGCGACAGCAACTCTGTTGTCACAGTAATAACAAAAAAGTGACTGTTTATTGACGTCATGCTGGAGTGGTGACCGCTGTGTCACCTCGTAAAAGTTGCTGGGCTGGTTAAACAGTCCGTTAGGCCTGTCCTCATCTGTTGTTCACACGAGGACAGCAGCCAGCGGCGGGTGGCTGGGGCTCCGATCACATCCCCGTGGGACGTCGGGGAATAGACCCGTCACCGCGCACCGTCTGAGGGCATGTCAGCGTTCTGTCATTTACCTGCAGATGAACGGCAGCCTCGGTTATATATTTTGTTTCGGTGCTCAACCACAGCTCAGTCCCCTCCAGCTGTGGCCTAGCCTTTTAATTAGCCTTTGGTTAATTGCAGGCTTAATAAAACCTGGTATCCTGGGACGCGGTGTCTCAGTTGGCCTTTTTACGCTGAAGTTCAATTTGCTTGTTCTGACACAAATCCAGTAACCAAAATGTCAGTGTTGGGATAGATTTCTTATCAGTAGATGAACTGGTGAGAAAAAATATGCTGAACATATCCTACAAATAAAAGTTTTCCTTTAAGTTTTGAACAAATACGTTTTTGTGGTATGTAAAGGATTACTCTTCCTGCTACTTAACTGGGATTCCCTGGACAGAGCCAGCCACTGTGGTTCTTATATTCATACACAGATGCAGCCATGAGTAATAATCTATTTCTCGGTTTCTTAGTTTGTACATGCTGATTCCTCGTAACCCTGTAATTATCTAGTTTCCTAGAACAAGATTTCTTTCAAATTAAAGCTGAATATCTCTCGTGAAGTTGAGCATGCAGTAAGTTGCTTCTGAGAGAGGCTTTGGTACTTGCAGACACTATTTGTCACTTTCCAGCTCTTACTCGTATTTGGAACAGACCGGCAGCAGGGAAGCACAAATCCAGCACTTTCAAAACAATCTCCAGACATTCTTGATGTGGTTTTTGTTCACCCACCAAGCTCCTGTACTTATCACGACTTTCTTGTTAAGGAGAAACACTTGTGTTTTGGGTGTTTAAACTGGAATGCTGGCTGATAAAGCAAAACGCTTTGCTTTGGAGAAAGGCCAATAAAGCAGCCCTGCAGCTGGAAGGGAGAGAGAAGAACAGCGTCACACTGTCAGTTCGTTGTTATTCACCATATGGGAGCAGTGTTTATAAGGCATGCTATGGTTGATGTTGTGCAACGTATGTGTCCTTTAGTGCGCAATTAGTAGCAAAATAACCTCAGCCATTCTCTTTGGTAAATGTACACACAGTGTTGGGAAGGTTACTTTTAAAATGTATTCCATTACATAATACAGAATACATGCCCCAAAATGTATTCTGTAACGTATTCCGTTACGTTACTCAATGAGAGTAACGTATTCTGAATACTTTGGATTACTTAATATATTATCATGCTGTTTACAACTACATGAATGTACTATTGCTGTGATTTATTACTGTTACTGAAGGTCCGCGACTCCGAACCGTAGTAAAGGGACCTCTGGCTACGGGTTCCGTGTCGGGCTCGAAGCCGAAAACTAGCTTTACTTTGTTGTCTGGGTCAACTTTGCTAGCAAGAGACAGAGAGAGGCGTTGAAAGGCTGCTCCAACAGAACTTATTGTTTTTGGAGGAAAACACGAACACGGTGTACAGTCGAGTCTTAATAGCTTACTTACAACTGGGCTCGTCAGGCACTCTTCTTGGCTGCAGTGGTTATTATTATATTTACATGCTTCCAGCTCCCGTTTTTGCTCGATGACAGCTCTTACCTTTCCTTTTTCTCCCTCCCTCGCTCACAGACACATAACGTGTATGGCAGTCCATTCTCCCTGCAGCACGGACTACACTGCCTATGATGCTACATTCTTTAGAGCTATACCGGTAGCATTCTGCCTATTAGCTTAGCACAATAACAACAGGCACTCTCTCACCCAGGAAACACGCAGAGAGAGAGCGTCACCCTGTAACCATGGCAACCGTAACGCTGCCGCCTGGAACAACAGAACGTAGCTGTCAAACAAAACCCAAACAGGCCTGACCCGCCACAATATGAAACAGGAAAATACCGCCATGTAATCCATTTATTTCAAAAAGTAACTGTATTCTAAATACCACCTTTTTAAACGGTAACTGTAACGGAATACAGTTACTCATATTTTGTATTTTAAATACGTAACGGCGGTACATGTATTCCGTTACTCCCCAACACTGTGTACACACAGATGTTTTTTCTTTAAAGGTATGTGTTGATCCTAGCAAGAGCTTGCCACAGTTTCCTTATAATCCCAGAGTGATGCAGTAATGTTAATGTCAGGGTAATGATGAGGCCATCTCACCTGTTGCAGGATTTCCTCCCACTGATGACTTGAGTTCTTTACGTGGCTATTTGAGCTTTATGCGCCAGTGTTTAGCTTCGCTTTACAGCACCTCATACAGCTCATTTCTTCCTGCAGGAGAGAGTTACGTGTGCGCCTCCAATGAACCCTTCCGACGTGTCGACTACACCAAGAACGTGAACCCCAACTGGTCAGTGGGCAGCAAGACCAGCACGTCGCGCTCGCTCCCGTCTCTCTTCCCACTGAAGAGTGAGCTGCAGAGGGAATCTAAGGACTTCATCAAACCCAAGTTAGTCACAGTCATCCGCAGCGGCGTCAAGCCCCGCAAGGCCGTTCGGATACTGCTCAATAAGAAAACTGCACACTCCTTTGAGCAGGTGCTCACCGACATCACAGACGCTATCAAGTTGGACTCTGGCGCAGTGAGGAGACTGTACACACTGGAAGGCAAGCAGGTAGGTCTGACGAATATCTGTTTAACTTGCGCTACATCATGTTAAACTGCCTTTAACTGTGTGGACACCAGCTCCAGTAATTACTACACAAACTATGACTTGTTCTTGTTTTAGCTTGTGTGGTGATTTTATTTGCTACAGTTGCATAACTTAACAGCTAGAGCTAGTTAAACATATTGTTTTCAATGAGATGAAACTGGCTAATGTGCTTACGGGAACCAGATGGAGCAAAGCTGAGCTTATCTCTAAAAAACACTGCGATTTATAGGTTTCAGCTGTGTCAGCAGTCCAGATAATTAAAGTCAGTTTAATCACCCATACATAATTCTACGCCCATATATTATTTCAACAAAGCAGTAATGGATACACTTTGGCTTTAAGGCCTTGTGCCATATCCATCAGTATGGTATCCCCACCTCGTGCTCTGGTTGTACCACATGAGACTATTTATGCTATAATGCTATCCATCTGGGGCACGTGTTGAAATTCTGGTGTTCAGACATGAGGTGAGCTACAACACACGGTGGCCCCCGTGTAAAATATTTACGCTGACATCTCATCTGACCATGAACAAACTGTCATTCTCACAGAAAATATAAAAAGTACTAAATATAAAAAGTATTTGCAAGTTAACGGGGTAAGATAACGAGGCAATGCTAGGCAGAGGAGTATGATAAGAGTATTACACAGTGAATTTACCAATAATGAGAATATTGCACAGTTTCTGATAGGGATGGGTATTGATAAGATTTTCACGATTCCGATTCCATTTTCGATTCTGTTTAACGATTCGATTCTTTATCGATTCTCTTATCGATTCTCTTATCGATTCTTTTTTTAAAAAAAAAGAGAACATTAAGTTCGATTAGCTTAGAACTTTGTTTTATATCTTCTCTTTGAACAAGATAGAAATTTAGGAGTAACATGGCCTTACAAACCCAACAGTGAGATCTTAAGAGATCCACAGCCTACAGCTCTTCAATGGGCTGTCACTGGGTCCCCAGGAAAAAAAAATTGTAAATGTAAAATAATAAAATAAATATTCTTCTGTAGCAATAACAAAGTATAACATAAATTATTCAGTAGCAATTACACAAGAATATCCAGTAATGTCCCTGCCTACAATTAAACACATTCACTTACTGAAAATCATCTGCTGTGGCAAATGGGTGCAAACCTTTGACCACAAACTTAGTCACTGCTCGGTGACATTCGTCTATCCTGGCCTGAAAGGAGACGCTACCGGTAGACTGCAGCGAGAACTGCCAGCATCTGAACCAGACTCTGTCTGTGTCTCTCATCATGGTCACCTAAACGCACAGTAATGGCAGGTTTGTAATAAGGCAGATCGCGCTAACATAATATGCGCTGTTAGTTGATTATTTACCTGCCACATTAACGGGAGAGGACGTGCAAACGTTACCGCTGCTGCTGGGTTGAGATTCACGAGTCCGGAGCGGAATTAAAAGCACGACATTCATTTAAGGTTTTCGCGTGTTTTGTGAGCAAATGCTTTTGCATATTCGTAGTGTTTCCTTCCTTAAATGAAATATCTACTTTGCAAGCATTGCAAGTTGCCCTGTTGTCATCCGTTCTCGTAAAGTATAACCAAAGTTTTGAGCGTTTGAGCCGCTTACGCGCCATGTTTCCTGCCAGGTAAATGACGCTCCGCAACGTGGTGACGTCATTCGGGGCGACTGGAATCGATAAGGGAATCGTTTGCAAAAATGGCAAACAATTCCAAGGAATTGAAACAGTGGGAACCGGTTCTCAACAAGAACCGGTTTTCGATACCCATCCCTAGTTTCTGATCATTTGAACTATTGCACATGGCTGTGATTATTACACAGATTATTCATTGTTGTTATGATGCTGGACAAGAAGTTGTTCCCGAGTCTGTTCTTGTGATGTTTGTATTTTGTGATGCATGTTGGAAGAGTTTGTGTGAAATGTGCTCAGAGAACTAAGTCAAAGTATGTAAGATGTTACATACATTTATAGAACACTCATCTTGTTGCATGATTCAGTGGATTTCAGGGTTGAAGTTAAGACAGAGAACCAGTCTTTGTACCTGACAATTTTCAGAGGAATGTGTTTGCTTGTACTCTTTGTTAAGCCAGTTGACACTGACCTATGAAGCACTATGATGTTGTATGAAGAAGAACAGTGAGTACCTTCAGCATCTGTAAACCACAGTGGAGCGACTCCGTCATGGTTTGGGGTTGCATTTCAGCTAGGGGTGTTGGAGATCTTGTCAAAATTGATAGAACACAGAAAAGTACCACCAGATTTTGATCCACCATGCAGTACCATCTGGAAAGTGTTTAATTGGCAAGAGCTTAGTTTTTTAGTATGACAATGATCCCAAGCAATCTGCCCGTCCAGTAAAAGCTTACGTGGATAGAAAAACACAATGGAACACCAACAGTCATGGATCGGCCTCCTTCAGCCTGGAGCTCAACATTAATAAAAAAAACTGTGGGATCATATTGATACAGAATAAAAGGCAGCTAACATCCAAAGAAGAGCGTTGAATGTCCTTCAAGAAGCCTGAAGAACTATTCCTAAAAATTAAAGGATAGCTTGCTAAAAAAGTTCAGGGTGTGTTGCAGAATAAAGGTGTTCACACCAAATGTTGACTTTCAAGTTACTCACAATTGTACGAATTCTGTTTTTGCTATATATACTGTATTTCTCTTGTACTTACTGCACTTTTCCCCCATTTTCGTGGTAAAATTTAAAAGAATTAGGGGGATAAAGATTTTTTTGAAATCCTGTATTTGGCCTATACTGGAATAGATTGATGCACATTTTAATCTAACAAATAATGTATCAATTCATGGTTTCATAAAACTAGTTTACTGGAATTAAGCATTTAGAAAGTGAAACCTTAATTACTGTAACTACTGAACTGATAGAGCTCTAGGTGTTTTGCATTTTTAGTGAAGCTAAACTGCATTTTATTTATTTTTAACGATCAGCTCCACTCACACAGGGATGTTGATTACAGAATTATGTCAAAGACTACAAAAATGTCAGCATGCTTTGTCCATTTTAGTACAAAATCACTAAATGAATTTCTTTGGTAACAGTTTAAGTTAAATTGAGCTTTAAAAGTGTTGGTGAGTGGGGAAAAGAAAAATTAAACTGGGACTGACAGTGTGACAACCAAACCAGCTGATGTTTGTTTCCTGTGAGCTGACGGGAATCTTTCTGGGCTGGACAGTCTGGACAAATTGACTCATGAGAATTGTGATCCTTATCACCTTTGACAGAGCAAGCAAAGCATCCTTTCTGTTAGGCTAGCACTGCACAGAAACACTGACTCGACATGATTATATAATAGCATCCAGAACATTGCTGTATTTATTTCCATTATTTTAGACTGAAGCCTCGCCTAAAAAGCGAAAGCTCCCCAGTTTGACTCAGAGAGGAGCCACGTATCCCTTTGGGGTTGCATCAGGAAGGGGCATAAAAATCTTCCAAATCAGACATGCAGAGCTACGTGCTTTGGCGACCGCTTGTGAATAAGGGAGCAGCTCAAAGTAGCTTTTTTGGAAAGAAAAGAAAAAAAGCTCCCTGTAGCAGATGCTCTCCAACTTAAATTCAAAGTTTCCCTCTTTGACAATGAAAAGTTTTTACAGGGATTTTTTTTAAAAAAGGGAAAAAGCTTCATATTTGAAAACTACTTTAAAGAATTCGGTTAGCGGACTCGAATTCCCACCTAACACAGATTCCATATGTGTGACATGAAGCATTGATATGTCTACTTCTATCCCTTGAGAGATTCGAAGTAGACCAGCCATGCAGACCAGCTGTTTAGTCAAGGCTTTTTAAGCTCCAGATCAGGAGAAGCAGATATGGAGCTTTATGGGGTGCATTTGTGCACTTTAAAACTCATGATCAGTGTTGAGAGCTAATGCTTTGACCAATCATTTGAACTCACAAGAGGTGGGCAGAGTGTTTAAATGATTGCTCTACCCCAAACCATGCTGATACAGTTTGCCAGAATGAGGCACTGTGTTAAAGTCCACAATGTCTGTGTAAATGTAACTTGTGGTGGAAGTGGGTGAAATTGAAATTGCCGATGTCAGTGTTGTGGGAATGGCCCTTGTGTTCAATGGTGCTTTAAACTGAACCGTACTGTCCCAATCTATATTTATTCTAAAGGAAAACATCAAAAACAGCACCCGCAAACACTGTGTGTACCAGCAAAACCTTTACTGGGTGGACCGAGATGATGATGGCGCTGTCACAGCTTGCACAGACTGTACTTACTCAAAGGTGTTTTCAAGCCTGACATTTTAGTCATGCCCACAAGTGCACTGAGTATGTCAAATAACGATATAATTTAGCGTTGCTCTCACTCCGAGGGGAAAAAAACCAAACGACACATCAGTCGAATATATTATTTTATCAAACTGAAGATCAGTCGCAGCCCAACATTCACAGCAGTGATTCGAATAAATCACCGATTGGCTGACTGACTAGAAAAATCTTGTTTCCCGTTTAGGTCTTTAGGTTTTTCAACCATAAATAAATCATTTGTACTAGTGACTCACAACATGTACTCTGTAAGTGTTTTGAGGTTATCCATTACAGATGACACATTACACAATTTATGCTGACAAGTGTGTCGTTTAGCCTCTTAGATATTCACCGCAGGCGTCTTAATGACGTCACGTTGCACCAGCCTGTGGATGCAGTAGTCTTTTTATTTTGCTTCCTTTAACAGATGGTTTCTGCTCTTTGGTGGAGTATAAATCCATCCATCTGGCAAGCGCTATATATAGATGAGTTAAGTCTTTATTAAAAGTAATGTTGGTCAATTCAAAGTATTAAAACTTCCAAAATTTGTGAAGTGCAAATATGCTATTTAGCTAATAAAATGTGGTGTTTCAGTCCCATTTATTAGTGGAAACACTGGAAATGTGTTTGTGCTGGAGCATTTGATTCTGTTTTAAAGTGATTGTTTCTTTAGTCTCTTTAAGGTTTTTCCATTCCTGTTCATTTTACTGCTGGTCTTAGTTCAGTTTGGGTTCAGTTGTTGTCATGCACACTGCTGGAGCCCTAATGCACTTAACAGTTAAGGAAGCCAGTTTTTACCCATCAATTTATAGAATTTCTGCTTCGTGGTTGCTCTTATAGATTTTTAAAACTATAAGCCATCTTCTGCATCTTTAGATTATTATGGATGGATTCGGGATCCTCTGTATCCCATTAGTTAGTGCAAACATGTAAAGAAAATAAGACATTGCATTTGAGCCGACTGTCCAGTTACTAGTGAAATTTTCTAAAAATGTGTAGTTTAATGCATCGGTTAAAACACTCGACTCCAGCTACATGACGCGCAGCTGGAAACACTTCCCGCAAGACGAGCTGCCCAAGATTCACAGAATTTACAGAAAATGTTACATTTTTGTGATTTATATCGTTATCAGGACGATAGAATTCTTATATCGGGATATAAGAATTTGGTCATATCGCACAGCCATAGATTAAAGAGTTATATTATTTTAATGCAGTCCAATTCAAGAGCATTGTAAGATACAGGCTTCTCGTGAATCCACAGTAGAAGGGTCACGGCTCTCACACAGAAACAGAAACTGAACATTATAACTCCCATAAAAGTTGGATTTACTGCAGCACTGTTTTAGTGCAAGTTTTAGGTTCTGTTCAGTTTAATTCAGTTTTATTTATATAGCATCAAATCACTCGAGGCGCTTTATATTGTAAGGGAAAAACCCTACAATGATATGCGGTTGCCTAATAAACTGGCAACTGAATGTATATTAGTAGTTCATGTGAATATCTTTCTAGTCTGAACCCCATAGCCTCTATAAAAAGCACTTCTAAGGCTCCTTCCTCAGTCACTCACACACCCATAAACACACGCAAACACTCCGAATGCCTTCCAGCAGCAGCCGACCATCTGCTCCTCCAAAATCAAATCGGGGGTACCAGCCACCCGGTCTGCAGACTCCCACCCGCTCATGGACTCGCACTCACACAGAGCCCCCGCCCTGGCCACAACCGAATGATTAGACCTACAAGCTGGAAGGAAGGGTTACAGTGCAGCTGTCAGGTGTGTTTGAGGGCGTTTGTGTTCACGGATGTTTTTTCGTGAGTAAGGGGCCTTTCACAAAATGTCTCTGTCCACTCTCCCTCCTCGAGTCAAAGCTCCTCTTCAGACTGAATGTTAATTGTAGATCATGGTTATCACGGCCAACAGAATCAGCTGCTGCTTTTGAAAGAAAACCCTGTTTTACATCTCAAAGCTGACCGGGCAGGCAGAAAATAAGATTTTCCTATTTTAATTGTCTAAACTGTCGAATCGATGCATTCATTAATTTTGGTCACAGTCCTGCAGTCCCTGAGTTTGCTTTTGTTGCGTGTAAATCATAGAGAACGTATTCAAGGGAGTTGTAGAAGAAGTAGCAAAGACAAAAAAAAGTCCCTGTGACAAAATAAGAGAAGTGAATAAATTGTAAACTAGAGCCTGATGCTGGACATCTTTGGGCTGATACAGATTTTTAGGACTCTAACGTTGATAGATTCAGTATTCTCCATGTTCCTGAAGTATATATTGCATGCTTTGTGAGCTGTATTAAAAAGGAAAACATGATGGAGCGGTTCAATAAAGTGAAAGTTTTGTGCTTTATGTTATTTATATGCATATATTTGCCCATAATGGTTGCTCATATTATAGCCAAAGATTGAAATAATAAACAGAATTAGAAGCACAGGGCTTCGACTGTTCAAAATACTTTTCTTTCAACAGTCTCTACTACCTCTGGAGCTGTGCAATGCAAGAAAGAACACAGATCTTTAACTTTCCTGACATGTTTCAACAAATTTGGCAGCAGCTTACTGCAAAGATGCCACTCAGCTCCACACCATCTGCTCAACTGGGATGCACATATCCTGCAGACAGTGTTGAGAGTTTTTAAATAGCAGTAGTAGCCAAATTACTCCAAACCCCAAAGTTTTCATATCAGGACTAAGGACAAACACTATGCTGGGAGCCAACAGGAACGATTTAATTAATAGGCACTCTGTTGTCTCATGTGACGCTGGTTGCTAGTTTCTTTGTAATTTAACGGTAAAGGCAGAGAGGAAGGCGACTGAATCTAAAGGCAAACGTGACCTGACCTGATCGCAGGCAGCAGACACAGCTGACCTGCACACAGAGAGCCGGTCACCTTTATGAGCTACACACAGAGAGCCAATCATGGGATGAAGTAAATGTAAATATTAGCATTGCCAAAGACTAATACAGACCTCTTGTTGTACAGAGTTATGCTTACAGGCAGAAACTATTAAGGTAACTTCAGTCTGTTGCTGAGAAAGAGCTCAGAAAGGTAAGAAAAAGGGCTCATTATGCTGAGATGGTGTTAACCGCTGGCTGTCTTGGTTATACCCACTTCAAATGCTAAACTGTGAATAGTTAATGGAGCACAGAATGCTGTCTGATGTTATCGGCGCTATTGTGATTTTAAAAATCTAGGTCCAGTCCAGAGTTTTCCTGCCTTTCCCCGATGTAGCCTTCAACCCTTTGTGACCCTGACACATGATAAGTGAGGAAAGGCTGCCAGGGTGTGGTACAGCTATTAAAGCATTAGTGATCAATAGGTGAGAAATCCAATTTTTCCACAGGGGGAAAAAATCTTTTTTTTGTTGTGAGTGAGCAATCGATTACATTTTATCTGTCATTTGCAAAGTTTCAGGGCAGATTTGGTGCTAGATTATATTTTTTAAAAATAGAGAAGTGTGAAGTCACGACCACCTATTTTTAAAAGGTCTTAGTTCTTAAATTTGTTCAACATATTCTGAGATTTTCTTGACCACGCAAAATTCATATTTTTATATCCAAACTATAATGTTCAAGCTGTATCTCTAAATGGCTAAGCAGATGGGTGATGGCAGCAGAAGACCACACTAGGTGTCATTCTTGTCAGCTAAGAAAGGGAAATTGAGGCTACAGTTCACACAGGTTAACCAAAACCTTGAGCCCCTTAATACCATGGTCAGCAACAACACTCAGGTAGCCGAGTGTTATTTAAACACCACAGCCTACCTGAGTGTTGTTGCTGACCATGTCCATCCCTTTATGGCCACATGGCTGCTTCCAGCAGGATAACGCACCATGTCACAAAGGTCAAATCATCTCAAACGTGTTTATTGAACATGACAGTGAGGTCACTGTACTCAAATGGCCTTTGCAGTCATCGGATCTCAATCCAATAGCGCACATTTGGGTTGTGGTTAAACAGGAGACTCACATTATGGATGTCCAGCTGATAAACCTGCAGAATTGGTCTGATGCTTCTTAACATGGTACCAGCAAAGTGTACCTAATAAAGTGATCAGTGAGTTGAAATAGCTGTTGTGCTCTTGGTCTTACTGAAAGGAATATGTATGAAATTTTAATGAACAGTAATAACAATAGCAATTTTATTTATATAGCACATTTCATTGCATGTTGGCTCACAGTGCTTAACAAAGAAGACAAAATCAGATCAGCAGTGCCTAATGAGTGTAAGCCTGGGTGAATAAAGGGGTTCTGAGTCTGTTTTTGAATACACACACAGTTGATCTCAGATCAGCAGGCAGCTTGTTCCAGACCACAAAGACCACTTGGATCTGATTCTGGGTTAACAGTTAAAAGATTTGAACCTGATGACCTGTGAGGTCTGTCTGGGATATAGACGATGAGCAGGTTTGTCAACGAACAAAAAGGACTTTTTTTTTGTACCTGGAGTCAATGATGTGATTTCAAACAGTGGAAAGATAACTGGAATCTGTGTTCTGTAATGATATATATGTCCCTTTTCCAAAAATCTCTGCCGTGCACATGGAAAATGATACAAATCCTAAAATGCATTTGCCTTTAATACTTCTTTTAATGATGTTTGTAGGATAACGGTTTGTCTGCTCACTATTGAGAGACTGAAAACAGAACCTGACCTTTAGACTCCTCAAATGCTCGTCTCTCTAAAATCTTTAAAGCCCCTGTCAGTCAGTAACCTGAGGAGTGGGAGAGGAAATGGGAGCACTAGTAACTGGACAGTCGGCTCAAATGCAATGTCTTATTTTCTTTACATGTTTGCACTAACTAATGGGATACAGAGGATCCCGAATCCATCCATAATAATCTAAAGATGCAGAAGATGGCTTATAGTTTTAAAAATCTATAAGAGCAACCATGAAGCAGAAATTCTATAAATTGATGGGTATAAACTGGCTTCCTTAACTGTTAAGTGCATTAGGGCTCCAGCAGTGTGCATGACAACAACTGAAGGTCACTTGCAGGCCTTCAACTCCGCTGCAGTTTATCAGGGCACAAAGAATTTGATGTGATGCTATGCAAGAGCAGCAGGCTCACAGTCTGGGACGTCTCCCAGCAGACTAAAACAAATCATGCACAACAGTTTTGTTTTTTTTTTATCCCTCCTGCACTTTTTCCTTTTTTTTTAATAACCGATGATGCCCTATGAAAAGGGAGTATACAGAAAAACTTCATTCCAACATCTGTTTCTGTATTTAACATTTGAAAGGATATTTCCCTGTTTATGTCAACAAAACACAAATCTGTGTGTTTTTGTCAGTAAACAGACACGAACGATGCACAATTATTATTTTGTAATTCATAAATGTACAAAGGTGCAAAGTGTATGGGGGGAAAATAGAGCTATGCAAGAGGAGACACAAATTACTGTAATAAAAAAAGTAAACTAATCCAGCGTTATTGCTGCAGCTGTGCATTCAATTCATGCCAGTGGAACTTAATTTCTACACCCAGGAGCAATTATTAGTAAATGCAGTTCAGTACATTAGGAAGCAAAGGCAAAAAAAAAAAAAACAGGGGGAAATAAAATTAATAAAGTAAGAGGCGGTAAATAGGGGACAAATACTATGATGATTACTTTTTCCCAACAGGAAGATTCTACTGATATCTTGAAGGCAGCAATGAAAATGTACTTTTCCTTTCAGGTTCATTTCCCCCTTTATATCTTTCCAGAGCTTTGACAACAAAGATCGGGTTTCTGGTAACCAGCTGTTTTGGACATAAAAAGAAATATAGTTCCTCGACTGCAGCGCACTGCATAAAAATGTCAGTGTTGTCCTCAATATTGAGTTAAAAGTTCTTCCTTTGTGAAAATTGCTCACAACTTTCCAAATAGTTGCTCTGTTTGTGCCACATATAGAAAGAGTGCATTCATGCACTGCTGTGTTTTTGGTGCATATACATATATGTGGCTACTGTGACGCTGATGCACTTTGGCATCATCTCCAATGACATGGTCTTAATGATGATGGCCTCCTGTCCCCATTATCCCAGCAGCCCAGGTCTTGCCGTGCAGCACTACTATCTTGTGCCAGCAGTTAAAGGGTTTGCATTCATTAAGCTGTCCGAATTCTTCTCACCCAGTTGTCACATTGAAGGTGCTGATATCTTGTTGTTTACACATTCTCCTGGCAAGACGGTGAAAGTTGCTGCGGTTAGAGATAGATTAATAAGACTGCCTCCATCTCTGACTAGCTAGAGGCAAGGCCACACAAGGGTTTCATCTGGTTGTCAGGCTTGAGCTGTTGTCAGCACACAGTCTGGATTAAACACCGTCATTTGGGTCAACAGCCATGAAATTTGCATGCCCACCCATTGTTCTGTACTGTCATTAGCATACAGCACCATCTGACGCCAGTGCACTGACACCATCCAACCAGGAGTGCTCTCTGCTAGGCTCGACAATATGTTATTATTTGAATTATCCTTTTATTTGCCAAATCCTTACTAGAAAATCAGACTATTCAAACTATATTGCTAGTAAATCTGATTTTTTTTTTTTTTTTTTTTGTCAGTTTAGTGGGTTGCAGGGCTGTCCTTTCATTGTGGAAGAGGGATAGTTGTTCAGTTTGCTTTTTCAAAGTTGAATTTAAAGCAGTTTCCCCCCACAGAGTACAGACTATAGATTATTGGCACACTGAAAGCAGGCAGCCTCTTAATAAAACAGCATTTCAGTGTTTTTTTCTGTGCATTTTGTTATGCTGCACTTGTGTTGTCTTCTAATTGACAATGTCTTAGCTGTTTGAATGTGTTTAGTTTCTCCGTGTGTGTCTTTAGTGGCCGTACATTTTTGGTGTAAACCACAGTAAGACGAGGCTTCATTAAAATGTGCTCCAGTTTTTCATTTGGGGATTTATGTGCCAAGAGTTGTATCGGCTTTCCTGTTTGCGAGTAGATTTGACTTGACTTTGAGTAAACAAAGCTGGCATTGATAGACAAACACGAAGATTTGGCAATAACTTAACATCTGTTTGGATACTCTGAATCAATCTTTGTTCCCAGCTTTCGTGACGACTTGTAACACGGTCACTGCAGTTATGACACCAGAGTACCTGTTCCATGTTTCACGAGGACTGACCGAACAAGCGGGAAGACAAAAGGCTGCCAGACGACAGAGAGCCGGGGTGCTGGGTGGGGGCGGGCTGTCAGCTGTGCAAAGCGTGTGGAGGCCATAGAGGGGGAGTGCATCCATTGTGTGTTGTGCGATTTCAACTGCTTGTTTTTGTTTTATTTGTGAAGCCTGGCCCTCGTCCATTCTTTGCAGCGGGCCGTTCGCTCCCCCAGCAGGAGCTGACATCATGATATGGTTAGGCATCATCACAAATCACAGCTCACACTGTTTGTCTGCTCGAGTTTAATCACGCAAAGAGAGTCACAGCAAGTTTTAGCTGAGTGTCTGAGGACAGATCAGTTGTCCAAGTCAACCAGGCGACTGAAGTCTGTGCTTGTTCTTGATGTTCAAGTCTTTTCTTTCACTGGCTTAAGAGCGCTTGGAGCTTTTGGACTTGTTAATATTTTGGGCCAGTCTAAATGTAGCACTCTTACTGATTTATTAAAACTCAGGATATGTTAACTGGCAACCAGCATCTCTTAGCCCCTCAGCAATTCTGAAGGGTAATCAGGAGGGGTCCTTTGAACCTTTGTATTTGGATGTTTGTACAATGTTTCCATTTTACTTGCACAGCTCTTTTTGCATATAGAGTGGAGCACTAAGATACATTTAGACAGCCTGAAGTTATGTGATTATGAGTCTCTTTGTGCAAATATCTCTTGGAAGAGAGGAAGACAGTAAGCCAGACAGCTGTGTAATGTGTGATAGGGCGAAATGTTGCAGGCTGCCAGTGGTTTTGATCTACTTGTTCTTTTTGAGGAATGATCATTTCAAATCAATACAAATGCATTCTGTGTGATTTGAATGCATTAAAGCATGTAGTGGCCCAACTCCTTAATACTTCACTTTGGTTTGGTTTGTTTTTTCATCTCTTTCTTTTAACTTTCACTTGTCACCCAGCTGTATCACTTTTGGCGGGAGTTAATGATGGGCTTAGATTTCTCATCGCTCATTTCCACGCTGCTTGTGCTGCCTGTTACACGTGTCTGAGATTCACTGCTCTAATCCAGAGGAATTAAACTGTCTCAGGGAGCTGCCTCTGTCTAAAAGTTCAAACAGTGTTAATAACCAGGCTGGCTTTAGCTCAGACATCCCCCTGACAAACTTAATGGGCATCTACTTATCAGCAAATTCTTAAGTAAGTAACACTCTAAGTGAGAATTTAAGCAAGGTCTGTGGGTAAATGAGGTTTACATATACTGACGGAGTAATTATAGCTGTCGTTTTCCCTTTTTATGCTTTTTTTTGCGTGTGTGTTTTGTTCATTGCTGATTTTCTGTTTCAGTTGTTTTTTTGTTCTATAAAAACAAGAGAAGACAATTCTCCCTCCCTGCTTTAAAACCCTTTTGAATGCCTTGAAAATCAAGACCGTTCGCTTGTTATTGTATTTGAATTATCCACACATGTTAAGCCCTTGGCACGTATTTGTGCTGTTGCCGAGCTTACCCGGGCAGAAAATACAGCAGACAGGACGGAGGACACAGACTGATGGTGAGGGTAAGAGAAGGTCAGACATTTGGGAGGAGGGGGAGTGTCCCATCTTGGAGGGTAAACTTGGTTTACCCTCAAGTCATGTCACCCAGCCAATACGAACCCTGCAAACAGTTCACTTCACTGATTGGCCAAGACAGGCCCTACAGGACAGTGCTGGCAGTAGACGGCCATTGGCTGTTTACCCTGGCAGTGGCTGACAAGAGCAAAGGCAAACATGGTCGATGTAGTCTGACGTTTATGCTCTCCATTTCTCGATTCCAACATTTTCCTTGTGTTCAAGGAAAGAATCTCATGTGTAAACATACTCAGCTTGTGAGTCCTGCTTTATAATGTGATATGAAATGTATTTAAGCTTTAATATTTAGCACTTTCACATTTCAGTGAGAAATTTCGTTTATAAGAAACTTAAACAATTCAACAGATAAGTAATGTTGACATCAGGCACTGCAGGAGACTCAGGCAGAGGAGGGAGCAGCTGATTGGATTAGTATGACAGGTTTTTTTTACTGTTGTCAGTAAATTGCCTGCTTTTCTGTCTCATCTTCAGGCCACTCTGTGCAGTTCTTTCATATGATTTATAACACCTGGGTCTTCTTAGAAGTGTGCTTTGGTAACGACATCCCGCTGTGATGTTACAGCATACGCACATCCTCATATCAGCCTCTGCATCACTGAAGCAAGCTGCTGGTTGACTTTAGTTTAAGCAATTTTGTTACTTTTGCTTCTAGAGGTCCCTTCTGTTAAACTGTGGAGATGTCCTGTAATTTTACATTTGTACACCACCACAGAGGACTTTAAAAACAACGAGTCAATATGTCACTGGTGTGCAGATTGAATTAAATTCAAGGAGTTTATTAAATGTATTGCATTAACTGTTCAGAAATTAGGACCACTCGGACCACTCCCCCAAATCTGGACATGACCAAACACTGTTTCCTGCTTTGAGATGCTCTTCTAGGGGTTTACTGCCGCCACCTTCAGTTCTTGTGTCTTTGTGAGTCTTTGTGTGTTCTGTTTTGTCTTCATGCATGCTATGTTGGGTTGAGATCAGGTGAATGGCTTTACCATTGAAGAATATCACATTTCTTTGCCTTAAGAAGCTCTAAGGTTGCTTTTGCAGTATGCTTTGGGTTATCATCTATTTGCACTGTCAGATCAGTTTCGCAGCGTTTGGCTGAATCTGAGCAGAGAGTATGGCCCTGTGCACGTCACAGTTCATCCTGGTACTTCTATCTAAATCTAGTGCCCTGGTTCCACTGGCAGTTATACGTGCCGTAACATTGCCTCTGCCATTTTTCACAGATGATGTGGTATGTTTCAGGTCATGAGCTGTTTCCCTCCCTGTCCATACTTTTCCTTCCCATCATGCTGGTAAAAGTTAATCTTGGTTTTACCTGTACAAAGATTGTTTTTCCCAGAACTGTGCTGGGCTTTTTAAATGTTTTTGGACGAATGCTAATCTGGCCTTAACAACCTTGCAGTAAACCCTCTTTATTTCCATTCATGAAGCCGTTTCTTGATTGTAGGCTTTGAAAGTGATATCCCCTCAAGAGCATTGACTTAGGTAAACTTTGCGAAGGAATTTTTGTTAACCAAGGAAATAATTCTGCAATCATCCACTTTAGCCGTCTTCTGGGATCTTCCAGGTCTCTGAATTTGCCAGTGCATGGCTTCTTTTTAAGCATGTTTTAGATTGTAGATCTGACCACTTCCTAAAGTTTTTGCTATCTCTCTGATTGGTTTATTTTGGTTTTTCAGCCTTATGATGGCCTCCTTTACTTGCAGTGACGTCTCTTTGGACCTCATAGTGAGAGTTCCAGTAAAAAACCACCAGATTGACGTTCAGCACTTCGAGTCAACTTCAGGTCTTTCATCTGCTTAGTTTATCATGGCACATTACAAGGGAACAGTTTTTGAGTGAATTGTCCAGTTACTTATGAACCACTGGTAATGGGATGTATAAAAAATACCTGTAAGTCCTAGAAGTGTATGAAATACTTTTGTAAAACCTTGATATAAATGTAAAAGCCTGTATTTCAATCACTGTGCTGAAGAAAGATGATGGTGTGAAAGTAAAGTCAATGCAGGACTGCCTTAAACTTAAACTGGTTGAAAAAAAAAGAAGTTATTTTGAAGTCTGTAAGGAAAATTAACGGAGTTTTCAGTTAGTAAACATTCTAATCTGATCTAATATGGCTTCATTTTATAAATTATGGTCTGATTTATAGTACACTAAGTGATATTATAGGTTGGCGTGGTGTAGTTTCTGACTCACATCATATAACGATGCACTGTCACTTGTTCCTGCTGTCTTGAAAAAAGAAAATCCAAAATATTAAATAAACTGTTCTTTAATTGGCTTTTCGTGGTCTTTATTTAATATAAAGTCAGTCACTTTTTAATAAATTGCAAATAAATAATAAATTTCTAAACTGCTTTCAATTTAAAAAAGAAAATCAATACAAACACAGAACACAACCTCTGTTCATAGACTTTGCTCTTTAACTTAACCACTTGACCTCTTCTTTTTTTTTTTTATGCCTGTTTAAAATGTATCCATACAGCCACAATTTGTCTGAATTCCCTTGCATTCCCCCCGGGCGTCACAGAGCAGCTGAAAAGTACTTTATCATAGGCTCCAGCAGTGCTAGCCTTGCAGAGAGAGGTGTGCGTAGGGGTGAAAGCAAATGAGTGTGCAGCCACTAGCCTTTTCAACAGTGATGTATAATATTCCAGTCTGCCTTCTTCATAAATAAGCCCACTGCCTCAGAGGGCACATGGGACAAGTAGGTCTTGGGGCATTAAGGCACAGATTTCAATTTTAGATTGAAATTTTTTGGTTATTGTGATGTAATTTATCATCCACTCTCTTTGCACAAGTGAAAAAGAGGCATCGTGTAATGTGAGGCTGTAGTTTTATATTGTGAAATGTGCTTATTATTTGCATGCATGACATTTAAATGAGAACATTTATCTGTACCTCGTGTGTTTGAAGCTGCAGCCAGGAGATTGTTAGCTCCGGTCCACCAAGTAGAACCGCTGATTTTAATTGGCCAGTCTCAGTGAGCTGCCAACACAGAGCAAGGCAGCTATTTTACATCCGAAGTGCTGCAGTCACACAGCTGTACTACATAGTAAATGGAAATTACAATTTTATTATAACATAATACAAAAGCTAGCCTTGTTTTTTATTATATTAGCTTGATGCAAGATGTTTATATTAATAAATATCACTCCAGCCACTCTCATTACTCAGTTTAAAAGTTAAACTCTAAGACAATATTTAAATAATATCACAAGCTTCCAAGGGCACTGACATGTGTATCTTGTTTGCTTATGATATAACACGTGAATTAGTGAGGTAGAACAATTCTGGCAAGGTCATTTTAAGCTGAATAGCCTGTGATTAAAGAGTTTACTGGACTGTGCAACAGGTTTGAGTATGGTGAGAAAATTCACATAAACTGAGTCTCCACAACAGCGTTTCACAAAATGACAAACTGTTGTTATAAGCTGTCACTAAAGCCCTCTCGCTGCTGATGTCATCCCAGCTTGTGGCTCCCCTGCCAGAGGACGGTGCTCGCTGCTCACCTCAGCAGTCTGTGCTTTGCTGTCTCACGTTGTCCTTAAACAAATGACACAGCGAAAATGCAGCAAAGTGTCATCACTCATGATGTCTGAACACCGAAGGAAACAGCAGTCCATGAGGATCAAGGTCAGAGGTCAAGTGGAAACGTTACCCAATATCCTCATGCAGCAGGAGCGTGAGAGTTCGTAGTCCACCACAGTCCATTTTTGACACGCATCGGACGCTCCCTGGGGCGGGTGCTACCACCTGTGCTTACACTGTACAGTGTGAGGATCAGCTGCCAAATTCCTGAGTGAGAGCCTGTCTAAAGAATGACATTCACTTCAGCTATGTCAAATCTTCAGTAATCTGCCACAGTTAAGCATGGACACAAATTCTGCAGACATTTTCCCCACAGCAGCACTGCTCCTCAGTTTTGCCAGTAAAAGAGGTCGTTAGTTGTCATAAAAGTTGAAAAGAAATTGCATTCACTATAAGAAAGTCACGGATACTGAATTTTTCATTCTGAACTCAGACTGTCTGATTGCAGACACGTTGTGCGTCTCACTTATTGCTAATACACGAGTAACTGAGTTTATGAATTTATGTCAAACACTACACTTCTCATCATTGTAAGCTTTTACTCCTCCTCCACTTCTAACTTATTTTATGTCAGCTTCCATCTCTGTTTTATTTTTTTTATTTTTTAACCCTCTTCAGTGGCCATTCTGCTTTTCTGCACCACCTGTTCCTCTGTCGGCCATCACACACACAAATACACTTTCCCCGCTGTGTCAACCCCTAATCTCCTCTAGAGGATCCATCTGCCCACAGTCTTTAGCCATGCAGTACCCCACCTCTTATTTGCAAAAGTGTGTGTCTGTGTGTGTGTGGACACAACTCATATGACTGCCAGCGAGTGGGCACACATGCATGCAGTGGTGGGAGGGATAATGAACGGATATTTTGCTCCTTTATCTTCCTACTTGTCCACCTACAGCTAGAGAGGGATTGTGTGTGTGTGTATGGGCACGACTCAGTGTAGCTTAAAAGTAGCTTCTGTTTCCGTCTCCAGGGGTGGGTGGTGGTGGGTGTAAAACAAAAAGTGCTCTGAGCTGCAGAGAAAATGACGACCACGGTGTGAGACAGAATAGAAGAAGGAAGAGAAATTACCCTGCGGCACAACCTCGAACTGTACTGCTTCCCTCTCAAGACTCTGCATTAACTCTGCAGTATTCTGGGTGTCAGGAGAGGTTCTGACCTTGTCGTGCTGTCACGCTCAGTGTATTTGTGACACAGCAGTTGCGCAGTCACAAATTTACCATACTGTAAGCATCATGCAGACTAATTTTAATTGGCCTGTTTTATTTAGCTGATTGCACAGTGTCTACATCTAAAAGCACTGCAGTTAAACATGTAGCTAAAACTTGTTCTGGTTTACTACTAAATTACTAAATACAATTACTACTAAACTTAGAGCTAATGAAGTTTCTGGAAATGGCACATTTGGCAGGATGAATTGTGAAATCCAGCTTGTCTTAAAAGGCATCTTGTATCTTTTACTGTAATAAATGTAATAAATCATTACTCATAACAGTTCTTAACTTCTTCTAGATTTTGATGAGTTCAGTTGATGCAAGACACAAACATTGTTCAGTCAGCGTCACTGCATTCAAAAGAGCGCTGTTATTTCCATCTGCTATTTATAATTGGCCTGTAGTTGTGTATATCTGGAAAGTGGCAGCAAGACCCATACAGAACAGAAAAGGTATTTAATACTCAGGCATAGTGTGAATATGTGGGTTGCATTGTGGTTTGCAGTGGCACAGGCTAAAGCAGATTAGATGGTGTGTGTTTAATTATTTCACGTGTGGAAATCAATACTTCAATGAGGATTTAGATCTGAAAAATGTGATATCCGCATTTTTCATCACTCCTTAATATTTACTGTTTTGTCTCCAGATTACTTGCCTGCAGGACTTCTTCGGAGATGATGATGTCTTCATAGCGTGCGGACCAGAGAAGTTTCGCTATGCCCAAGACGACTTTGTGCTGGATCACAGTGGTAAGGCTTCCACAGCCTTTACAACTGGTAGGCCTGACTAACACTAACCAAACATATGTCTCTGTGTGTGTCTCTGTATTAGCACGACATTCTTAACCCATTATTTGTTCTCCTGCAGCTGCATGAAACACTCCTTCCTTTTGAAAAGTTGACATCAAGATATGCTGTGTGTTTTCCTGTGCAATGCCATATGTGATTTGTTGACTGGAATTTTGAACATGGAAAACATATCAAATGAGAAAATGTATCATTTTAAGAAATGTAATGTCAAATGTTTTCAACTGGGGAAAGATCTGGACTGCAGGAGGCTGATTCAGCACCCGGACTCTTCTACTATGAAGCTATGCTGTTGTAATAAATTAGCATTCGTTTTAGAATTATCTTGCTTAAATATGCAAGGTCCCTGAAAAAGACATCATCTAGATGGGAGTGTTTGTTCATCTAAAAACTTTATATGACTTTTAACATGTTCAAGATACTAATTCCATAGGCCAGTAGTCAGGCTTTTGAACGGAGTCCTGATAACAAGCCCGATGATTTTGTTTGCCTTTAAGCCAGAGGATGCAACATCCATGTTTTCAAAAAGAATTTTACATTTCAATTCATTGAACTGCTGAAAAGTTTATTCATTTTAAATGAGCTTTGGCTGCTCTTTCACTTTTTACTTCTCCAGCATCCGGAGCATTTTTTCATGAAAATGTAAAATGTCTTAGTTTAAATATTTGGTACGCTTTCTATGTTCTGTTGTGAATAAAATATGGAGTTCAGAGATTTACAAATCATCACGTTCTGTTTTTTTTAAATTTGCATGTTATAAAGCATCCCAGCTTTTGTCAAACTGGGTTTGTAGCTATATAATAAATTGAAAATGGTGTTGCATATTTTAAACACACATCCTTTTTGTCAAAAAGGGAAGAAGGTTGCATTCTTGTTTTTTATTTTATTTTAATTTTTGAATGGCATGTCAAGTCCATGTGTTTGTAAAAATCCCACTTTAATGTTCTGTACTGTATGTGTTGTACATAAGTTATGCGTGTCTTGCATACTTCTGTATTTTATTATGCAGAAAGCTTTAGAGGACACTTACAGGATATGACCTGTATAATCAGCTCATGCATTCACTGTCATAGCTGCACATAACTTCAGCCAAGACTGAACAACCTCATGGGAAGAAGAGGAAGTTTAATTTAGTTGCAGTCCAAAATACTGACATCCTGTTTGATATTTGTGTTGTTTGGTCAGGTTGGCTTAACAACAGGGAGGCATATCCTGACACACTACACGTTAACTGATGGTGGTTTGACTGTATCCAGTTATAGTTCAGAGCTTTTGTCCCACTTAGACTGCTGTGCTCCACTTGTAAGAATTAGGTCTTTGAAGATACATAAAAAGGCACACTGCACTCTGCTGAGAGTACAGAAGATAGGTCTAGGACACACCCTATGACTGAGTAGAGGAAAGTGGGTAATCAGATGTAAGCAGGTTAGCTTTTAAGTCATGAAGCACAAATCAGTTTGGAAACTATATTTGTTGGTCCTGGAAAAAGATTTTGTTTAATATTTTATTTCATAGCTAGAACTGCTTTATTCATCCAGGTTCTGTATCTGCTGATATACGTTATGGGTCACACTGCACTCTGGATGATTTGAATGTATGTGTTGGACTGCAATAGAAATAGAGTGTACAAAATGATTATCTATTACTGCAGTCAGTTATGAAAGGCTGGTGTGGAGCAGGTACTGATATGTACAAATCTGTAAACCTGTGCAGTTCTTCATGAACAAACAAGTTCTGTCCTGCTTCACAGACTCCAGGGAGTATCATTAGTGGTATGAATGCTGTGGTGACTTTAACTGCGTTGTTTTCCCAGAATGCAGAGTGCTAAAGTCGTCATACAGCCGCTCTGCTACTCCAAACCGGACGGCTAAAAGCCCTGGAGTTTCACGGCGCAGCAAGTCCCCCGGTGCAGGTAGGAGGCACGTGTTGCACAATCATTTTAAAAATAATAGTCTATAAAAATGTGTGGTGATTCCCACCTCATACGTCTGCAATCCAGGCAAAGTCAGTTCTTGCAAGTTATTGCAGCATATAGTATGTATGAAAAAAAAAATCCCATTCGACTAAAGCCAACATAAGACTGTAACAGGTTAGGCAATGATTATTTAGCAGCTTAAATGTAAACTGTCCATAGTTTCTGAGCAGTTTTTGTGCTGTGTTGAGAGATGTTACATTAAGCTGAATGCTCTGCATTTTTTTCTGTTATGTAGCAAGGCGACCTGCCCACTTCTCCACCACGCAGTCCCCAGTCAAGTCCCCAGGTGAGGCTTAACATGTTGTGCTGTGAAATCTGTTGTGCTCACGTCTATGGTTATAAAATGTTTTTTGTTAGTTTGACATTTTATATAAATAGCAGTGACTCCAAATCTGCTGTCCCAACGTTTTCAGGGGTAATCTTCATATTTGTCCAATAATATTTAACTTTTAAACCATTTTGATAACCATTTGGAGCTTTTACCGCAAAAGTGAAATGTCAAAGAGTAAAACGCCTGATGTAGAATCTACCTGTTGTGTCGAAATTTATTAGAAAAAAGCTAAGCTTGATTCCCCCATAAATGATCCAGGATTATCCTCAGTGTTGCTGCTCACAACTGCTTCATGTTGTATTACTCTGTTAGCATCAAGTCAAGTCTACTCTATTGGACCCTCTTTTGACTTCAGAGCTGCCTTAATTCTTTGTGGCATAGTTTCAATAAGTTGCTGGAAACATTCCTCAGGGATTTTGCTCCAGATTGACATGATGGCATCACATGGTTGCTACAGATTTGTTGGCTGTACCTACATGATGCCAATCTCTCGTTCCACCACATTCCAAAGATGCTGTATTGAATTAATAGGTAAAGGGTAAAATAAAGTAAAAGATAAAGGGGTGGACATGATCAGCAACAATCCTCAGGTATGTTATGGCATTTAAACAATGCTCAGTTGGTTCTAAGGGACCCACAGTGTGCCAAGAAAATATCCCCCACACTATTACACACCACCACAACCGTGATCTATTTATATAGGTCGGGATCCATCACTGCATCCAAATGTTACAGCGGAAATCAAGATTCATCAGACCGGGCAACGTTTATCCAACCTTTTATTGTCCAATTTTGGTGAACCAGAGTGAATTGTAGCTTCACTTTCCTGTTCTTAGCTGACAGGCGTGGCACCCTGTATAATTCTGAATTACATAATCTAAATAAATACTGATTACTGAAGCTTCGCCTTTACTCTATTCTTAAAATTGTCTAGTCTTAGCATCACCCCATACTTGACATTCATATATGTTTTAATGATGGTTAATGATAAACTAATCATTAGCAGCTTAACCATAGCATATGAATGGGGAGCCAAATCCAATATGACAACACATTTACAACCAAATACAGAGACTGCAGTTATGCTGGGAAAAAACCAAACTGAGAATTCAAACTAGGGAGCAAACACGAAAATTTTCTAAACATAACAGACTTGACTGTTTTAGCTACTATTAGCTACTTTAGCTTGTTAAAACCTAGTCTATGAAATAAAGCAGTTTTCTTAACATTCAATCTTCCACTAATTGGTCCTCTTGTGTTAAATGAAAATCAGGGCCAAAAATAGGAACACTGGTTTGTGTTTCTTTCCATTTTTAGCACTGTTAGCTGTTTCCTCTGTAGCTCCTCAGATCTCAGATCAGTGTATTTAAACAAGACACATTTCTGTACTTCGACCCTCTTTCTCTCCCTCGCTCTTCTGAGGCCAATGAGATGCATTGAACTCTACCCAACTACCTGTTAGAGAGCCAGCTGCTGCAGAGTGATTTAAAGCCATGAACTGATATTACTGTGTCTGCACAGAAAGCTAAACATGAGTAGCACATTAGCACAGAAACAGGACCTGTTGGGCATTATTTTGCATCTCTTGACTGCTAGAAATGAGCAACTGAAGAATGCTTCTGAAAGGAAACAGTTCTCGTCTATGATAATTCAATTATAATCTAAGTGAATAGCTGCTCACTGTACATCACATGCCTCTTGATCCATAGCAGATGAGATGCTGAGAAAATAGCTTGTAATCTACAGGCTTATGTCATGTTGTGTAAACTGCCTTCTGAGGCATTGATTTTGAAGTACCTTTAGGAAGAAACACTTTGAGTTTCTAATGAAATTAAAAAGTTAAACTCTGAAATGTGAGTGCAAAGACGCAGCCTGTAGGCAGTGTGAAATGATTTTCCTCAGCTCGGCTGGGTTTATGCAGATGAATGACTGTGAGTTAAAGTTTGACGCATTATGGCTCTGTATTTGTGCCAGCAGCCGATAGAGAGCGAAGCAAAAATAGACTGTTCTTGAGAGAATGAATCACTCAAACAATAGAGGATTTCGTCCCTGCTGTGTGCTCTTGTTTAAAAGAGTGATAAAGTATATGCAAACGTGTGAAATCTAATGAGAATTTTCAGGCAAATTTACAAAAAACTCACTTTTATGATCAATCAATACATTTTTTTTAATGTATTGTGTCTACATAAACCAAAGTGATCAGTACTAGGGGCATCAGCCTAGACTGCAATCTGCAATTCTGCAATCATTCAGCCTCGTTACCTGTAGTAAGAGTGATTTCACTTATTTTTGTTTGATTTGTTCTCATGTAGAGGTTAGAGTGAAAGAATAATGGTATTTTTGTAGGTACTAAAAGTGTAGAGGAGTCTCAAAATGACCACACACCTCCCCCTCATGGAGAGAATCTGCAACCTGCTAAAAAAGAACTTGCGAATTTGTGAGTGAGTCACAGGGAGGGCTGTTTGACGATTCACTTTACTACCAAGTGCATAGTATGCTAGTGTGATACAGTTTGCATTGGATAACCACAGGTTATCTTTTAGCACTGGTATCACTGGCCGTTTTAAACATCTCAAAAGTATATATTGCTGCAAACATGTTTATAAGTCACTGCCTGACTTATTGATGGATTCTCCTCAAAGCTGTGCATTACTCCTAAACTACAACTACTACGCTCTGAATGATGAACTCATAATCCCACTGACTCTTGCCCTGTTTTTCTTCTCTATGCACAGTAAATGGTATTTCAACCCACAAGTCCACCAAGTCCTCTACTCCATCCCCTACCAGCCCTCGAACCACCCCCAGTTTTAAGGTAAGACTGTGTATCCAATGCATTTTATACAGTAACAAGACACCCACAGCTTGCTGCTGCACCAGAACCCACAAAGTCTCAGCGATTCTCTTTATACAGTGTACTGTGTATATATGCATGGGCTCACACTGACAGTCACTCGAGACACTGACAGACGTTGTTAAAGTTTAGTTCATAATGCTACAGAATTTCACACATTTGTGCTGACACTGACTCCTTCACTTCGTCCTAGTTGAGATCAAACAAGCGCCTTTAGTAAAACTGTCTAGATAAGATGCAGATAAGCACAAAGTTAAAACTGCTTTAAAGGTAAAGAAATGTTTACATCCAGTATATAATTTTATATATTTTTACAGCACTAACTCAAAATGTTGGTGATGCCTTGTAAAATGTAAATAATGCTAAAACACAAACCTCATAAACCCATATTACCATTAAAATAATGAAAAATTTGGTCACTTTAAATCTCAAAAAGAGTTGGGATAAGCCCTCTTCTTCTAACAGCAGGCGTAAACATCTATGATCTGAGGAGACCAGATGCTGGACTGTTAGGAGAGGAATGTTTCCTTACAGGATTCTAGCTGCTCGACAGTCCTCGGTCGTCTTTGTTTTATTTATTTTTTTCATTTCACGATGCACTAATTTTGAATTCACGAAAGGTCTGGACTGCACAGGCCAGTTCAAACCTGGGCTCTTCTATTATGAAGCCATGTTGTTGTAATAGATGACATTTTCTTGCTGAAAATTTTAAGCCCTTCCCTGGAAAAGACATTGGATGGAAACATAACAACTTAACAAGCTGTTAATTCCATAGGCCCTCAAGCAACAAATGAAGACTTTTGAATTGAGCACTGATGAAAAACTGTTTGGCCCCTGTCCTCTTTAGTCCAGAGGACAAAGTGTTCATGTTTTCCAAAATGAACTTCAGATTTTGATTCACCTGACCCCAGAACAGTTTTCCAGGTCGCCCCAGTCCATTTTACATAAACTTTAGCCCAGAGAAAACAGCAGTGTTTCTGAATCATATTCAGATATGGTGTTTCCTTTGCATGATAGAGCTTTAACTTGTGTTTGTAGATGGCACGGTGAACAGTTTCTCAGATGCTTTTTTCATTACCAGTCATGTGACTTACAGTACCTGTGCCAGTTAACCTAATTAGTTACAAAATGTTGCTTCCAGCCTTTTGTCGCCTCTGATTGAACTTTTTTCCAGACATGTTTATGCCATGAAATAGCAAAAAGTCTTAGTTTTTTTGCTTTCTTCATTCTATTGAGAATACAATATCAGTTTATGGGATTTTAAAATGATTGCATTCTGCTTTTATTTACATTTTACCTAAAAATGTTTTAAATCTCTATATTCCAGCTGCATTTGCTAACATATAGCCGTCTTTCCTGCATTTTTCTGGCTCACTGGTACCCATTAACCAGTGGATTAGCTTGAATACACTGATTTCAGTGTAGCTCTGCCTCTGAGACTTTAAATCCAAATTAGTGCTGCTAGTGGTGTTATTGCAAAGCTAGGGATAAGGCAAGGATGCACAACCTACATACCCTGAAATAGAATAAATCAGCATCAAATGAATTTATCAAGCCACTGACTGTCAGTCATGTTGTATGACTCGCAGGCTATGTCGTAGCTCCCTGATGTGTTTTCACTAGATTTTAAGATAATAATCTGCTTTATTGATGGATTCTCCTGTAAATCTGTGTTAGTCCCAGACTGTCATTTCTGAATGATCCAGCCAGCTGGCTAACCTCCTCCACCTTTGCGCAGTTCCTCTGTGAGCCCAGAGTTATCCATCCACATTAGTTTGGCACCACTAAGTCACTTCAAGTCATTTATCAAAGTAAAAAGCTTTTTTATGTATCTACCTATAAAAGGGACCTTGACACTGTCCCACCTTCAACTTTGCTTCAGAGGGCTACCTAAAAATAGATCCTCACTGTAAGGTAATGCACATTATGGCTCAGTGCGGTATGTAAGCACTGCTGTGCATGATGGGGAGTGAACTTTTTCTGATCTTTAGTGCTGGTGGCATGCATTTATTGCTGACATTTCAGAAATGTAGACATAAGCTGCTGAAATGACTCTCTTAACAAATGAATGATTCATTTAAGTGGTCAAACTCAGACATCTGAAATCGTCTACATCTGGAAGAATATGAAAATGAATATGTCTCCTTTTATTGTAATCAAAGTCACTAACAAGCCAGTAATACATCAGCAGCGTTTTAACGACGATCATTATGTTTGTCGACACTGTTTGTTATTTTGCTGCCAGTTTGAGTATTGATGAGGCCGAGCTCTCATCTCTGCTGTTGTTTGTTGTTGCACAGATCCCTCCGTCACATCACCACTCTTCCCCAAATATAAATGGCTCGTTGAACAATCATCAGGAGCAAACCAATCAGCTGAGTCCAGAAGGTATGATCAGAGTAATTTTACAGAGACTCTGCTGCTTAACTCAGTGAGACACCTGCTGGAGTTGCAACTACTAGAGTTTAGATTAGAAAATTAATCAGTTACACTTATAGACTATTTGAAGCCAGTAATTTAGAATGATTAAAATTTAACCCGGCAACACACTAAAGCAATCTTCCTTTAATTTTCCTAGATGACACCAAAACTCTGTTTCTGTGAGTAGACAAAGCCTTAAACAGAAAGTCTGTGTTAAATAAAGAAAACTGATAACCACCAGCATGATATCTGTTACCTTTGACTTGGATTTTACTTTTTTTCAAGCCAGCTGAGGCAAAGAAAGCCTGGCTACACTGCTAGATTTCAGCGTAGTTTTGTGTACCTTTAAGACTTGCTTGTTTATAACCTTTGTCTCTCCTCGGCAGTTAATGGGAACCAGCACTCGCATGCCTCAAGCATCTGTGAAAAATACAAGATTGGCAAAGTCATCGGAGATGGCAACTTTGCTGTGGTCAAAGATTGTGTGGAGAGGTAAGTGAAACCCGTTCGATCAGACTGGAAATGTTGGCAGAAATCTGCAGTGAACGCACAGCAGTGTCCCTCCTCCCCGTGTGCAGCTTATTGAAGTATGTGTCACATTATGGTCACTGCCCAGTCAAGCCGTTTGAGTCCTGATGACAGGCATTGTGCAGACAGAAATATCTCATGGATTAAACCCAGGAGTGATTTCACTTCATTAGCCTTTTTAATCTCAGTCAACACACAGACAGGGAGGTGGAGGTGACAAAGAGGGGCCTGTTGAGTGTGTGTGTGTGTGTGCGTGTGCAAGATGATGTCTTGCACCTTCCTAGAAAGTACTTATGGGAACACACTGTAAACAAACAGTTTAGATTCTCAGTTTCTTACCAAAATACAGTGTATATGTCATTGAATAAACATTTGCACAGCTACCTTTTTGGAATCAATTGGCTACACTCATGTTGGGTGTGATCTCATTAGCAAAAGCCAGGGAAGCACAATTATTCGGCCGATGTCGTTAAGCCGGCGTGTGCCTGCACGGTTTCACAGCTCACACTCTGCATAACAAAGTTTATTTGCTACATCTAGAATTCCTCCCCACGATGTGACGCAGCGCTCCTGCAAAACCATAACCGAGCGTCTCCGGCGAGCACTCCATTTAAATTACAGACACTGCTGTAGCTTCACTGCTGCGTTCAGTGTTATCCCCTAATTGCACTGTTTCTGTTCAGGTCCACGGGGAAAGAGTTTGCCCTGAAGATTATCGACAAGACAAAGTGCAGCGGAAAGGTTTCACTTCTGTTCCTCTCTGCCTCCTCCTTTTATTCCTCCCTTTGCATGTGTCACTTTCGGTCAGACGTAAGCAGGGATCATATGTTGGTGCACAGCACGGTCACACCTGTGTGCCTCTGATGCTCAAAGCTCGATTAAGTGATATTGTTTATTCACACCCTCGTTCGCATCACCCTCATACTTTCACACACTTACACGATGACACACCAGGATTCGCTCACGTTTAACGCACAACTCAGATCTTTTATTAGCGCAACAACTGAGCGTAGACACCGGGGCGCTAGCCAACTCTGAGTGAGTGTGTGTGTGTTTTCTAGGAGCACCTCATAGAAAATGAAGTCGCTGTGCTCCGGAAGGTGAAACATCCCAACATCATCATGTTGATCGAGGAGGTGGACACTCCCTCTGAACTATACCTGGTTATGGAGCTGGTGAAGGTGCAGTAGAGGCTGAGGGAGGAGTGGGTGGCTGAGGGGAGAGGGGTCATTTCTCGTTTTACTGTGTGAAACACAGTTGTCATATTTTCGCAGGGAGGCGATTTATTTGACGCCATCACCTCCTCGGCCAAATACACAGAGAGAGACGCCAGTGTCATGGTGTACAACCTCGCCAGAGCGCTGAAGTACCTACACAGCTTGAACATCGTCCACAGAGACATTAAACCAGAGAATCTACTGGTATGAATTTACAAACATGCTGTATTTACAAACATGCTGGGGTGGGTCTTACAACAAATCCAGATCCTCTGTGGGCTTTAAATGAGTATTTCATTCTAGGTTTTTGAGTACCCAGATGGCACCAAATCACTGAAACTTGGAGACTTTGGCCTAGCTACAGTAGTCGAGGGCCCCTTGTATACTGTATGTGGCACTCCTACATATGTGGCTCCAGAAATCATCGTTGAGTCAGGGTAAGCTGGACGCTTTGACGCAATATGCTTTAGTATTGTGCTAAACCAGTGTACAATACAGCAAGACAAACTACGCATACAGTACGTGGCAGCAGGCACGTTTATGTAATATGTACTGTTGTATCGTTACAGCAGATTAGAAACTTTCATTTGTCAAATGTCAAAATGTTTTTTCTGTATTTTTATGTCCAGAAAGAGTTTGCTTAAACGATTTAGTCTTTTTCTGGCTCTGTTCTTACCCTCATTTCACAGTTATGGCCTGAAGGTGGATATCTGGGCCGCAGGTGTCATCACCTACATCCTCCTGTGTGGATTCCCTCCTTTTAGAAGGTACTTTGTTCACATAGTTCAGTAAACAAACATGCAGAGGGAAGTGGTTTTCAGTTTTAAACGTAGATACTATATCACAGGTGGATAACAGGTGATGCCATATATTGCTACCATACTTTTTTTGCCTCGATTTAATGAGCGAGGATGCTGTTCAAGTTCATTTGGTGTCGATATATCAATGACAAGCTAGTCATGCCCTAAAATATGCTTTACTTTGTATTTATTTTTTATATGACACCCCAGCTCATTAAAGTGAGATAGTGCAGTATTAAAATAGAAAGTGGAGATATAGATTGAGTCTATAAATTAAATAGGTCATAACCAGGCCAGAAGTCAGATTTTTCTATCTTCTTATTTTTCCACCCCCTGCTGACCATTAAAACGAGTGCGGCTTAACTTTGCAGTCCTGAAGGCTATGCCAGTCATTAATATACAGTCTATGACTTTGAGCAAAAAATTCAATCTTTTCTAAATTGTCAGCAGAAATTCAGCCACGTTGTCAGTTTGACTTTCATCACTGTCAGTTTGCTACATCTGTACGCTGTCGCTGATATTAGTCACTGTGCTAAGGATTGTGTCATTTGATTTACGTTAATGTGACCCATATGTCATCTCTAGCACTTCATGTTTATGGCAGTAGCCACAAATTGAAACTCAAAATGAAAGGATTTTATTATGCAAAGTACAATACAGATGGTTCAGTTTTTTCACAGTTTAGATGTATGTCACGTTTGCTGAGTAATGCATTATAAATTCTGAGTTGTTTTTCTGAGTGTGTGTTTCTCCTTCAATATAGTGAGAATAACCAGCAAGAGGACTTATTTGACCAAATCCTTCGAGGGCAACTGGACTTTCCCAGTCCTTACTGGGACAACATCACTGACTCGGCTAAGGTCAGGACCACTGATTTACACCATCCATATACATTCATTAGATGACATTACTCTGGAGGGTTACGCTACCCACTCTGTTGTTTAATCCTTACCCTTCTCTCTGCATTGGCTGCAAAAAGCCTGAAACAAGCCTCCAGCTATTTTAGTTCAAGTATACAAGAGTAGCGACTCCTATAATAGCTGCTTTCTGCTGAAGGACGCAGAAACCCCCTCAATTGTCTAAGTTAATGTCAAGTATTAAGGTGGCAGCCGGCACTCAGCATGCAAGACCTAACTGCTAATTAAACACACTTGTGTTACAGTGGCTTTGTCGCTGTAGACATGAGTACAGTTATCGATGCCACACCATGAGGCAGCGTGGCGTAATGAAGCTGTAGATCTAAGAGAGCACGATTTCTCTGGAAACAATATATGCATACGCGACTTCGTGAGTGCACATGTGCACAAATGGTCATTATTTATATTTTAAAAAGTGGTTCTTTTAGGAACATGTTTATAGTTTATTGCAATGCAGAAACCAGCTTTGCCAGGAATATACATTTCCAGTTTTTTGTTGAGATAATATTTATTTATTTATTTTCCTCCCAATAAAGCAGTTAAAACAGATAAACTGCTCCAGAAACAAATAGCATAAAGCTGTCAGTTATCACCATGCTTGGTTAGCATGGTGTATCCATAAATTGTATAAATGCATGAGACCGGTACAAATATCTGCTAATAGTACATAAAATCCTGTAATTTACTTCTTGCACAGTATTTTAGTACAATTACCAGCACTCTAAGCAATATTAGTTGTCAAATAATGACAGAAAAATACTCAAAAGGCTACTAGCAAGAAGCTAACTAGCAGTCATCTAGGGGCAGCTGCCAACCCTTACTAACACTTAATTTTAAGATTTAAAAGTGTTTAAATCAGTGAGTAATATCAAGCACAGTTACTATGAAGGGGTAAAATAACTAGAGTGACCAAAACTGCTCTTTGCAACATGCTGTAGATCATGTTTCTGTTTGCTGTAAAGTTGCGTATTTTGACATAGGAGTTTATGGAGATCGGTTCACTTTTTGAGCTAGCATCAAGGAGCTGTAGTTTATACTTGTTCCACACTTTAATTTTCAATTTAACTCAAAGTCCACTTGAGTAGTTCAAGCATACACCCACCTGATTCTGTGCATTGGTATTTATCAGATGGACTGAAATGCAACTGCACATGGATGATTTTGGCCTGCGGGTAGTGTTGCCAACTCCTCAGTAAGGAAAATCGCTATTGGCTGTCCTAAAAGTCGCTAGAAGTCGCTAAATGGCGCCATCGCCTAATTTGCATGATCGGTTATGCTAATGTAATTGTAACCTGTTGTAGGCGAGAAAAATAACATTGTGGAAGAGACATAAAGTGAGTAAAAAAACGCCCTAAATGCATTTAGAATTTATTTAGAACTACAAATTAAATTTCTTTTAGTAATTATTGTTTTTTTTAATGTCACAATTCCAACCCTACTCCTCTATCCGGGCTTGGACCGGCAAAAGTGACCTGAAATTGGCACTCTAGTGGAGTTACTGTGTGTGTGTGTGTGTGTGTGTGTGTGTGTTTATAAGTAGTTTTAAACCTTGTGATCCTCAAAACAACATAACTTAAGGTTATGTATATAACCCCGGTTCTCTGAGTAGCATGAGTGAGTGTCTCACTATGGGAACGCCTCCTGCGTGACCTCATCAGAAGCTCAAATACCATTACGCCAGCCCTTACAGGCTGGCTAGGTGACGCCCATGTCAGGAGGGGCCAGTGCCTCCCTATATAATAGGCTGACATAGCGTCAGATGTCATTCAAAACAAGCCCACCTCTTCCTCGCTTCCATAGCAAGGAGGGCGGTCTGGTGAGACACTCACTCATGCTACTCAGAGAACCGGGGTTATATACATAACCTTAAGTTCTCTTTCATAGCATTCGTTTCGTGTCTCACTATGGGAGAAATACTGACTCCCGGATTGCCAGACATGCCTGTTAAGAAGACAACTGTCCCCAACAGCACTTCACAGGGGAGAGGCCCCCACCCGGGAAGAACCTGCACTGAAGACTGAATGTGCTAGGTTAGGCTCTGTCACATCTAACCTGTAAAACCTAGCAAATGTATGAGGTGAGGTCCAGCATGCAGCTGCACACACCTCCTGAATAGAAACCCCCCTAAAGAGAGCCCATGAGGTTGCCAGACCTCTAGTGGAATGCGCACGTAAGCCAGCAGGGGGCTGAAGGCCCCTGCTAGTATAGGCCAGGGCAATTGCTCCTACTATCCAATGGGAGAGGCGCTGTTTAGACGCAGGCTTTCCCATATGTGGTTTAGCCCAGGACACGAACAGCTGGTCACTTTGTCTGACACTCCGGGTTCGGTCCGTGTAAATGCACAAAGCACGGACTGGACACAAGGTATGCAGCCACTGTTGCTCCTCTGAGGAGAGAGGCGGTGGGCAAAAGGCCAGCAGTTCTATAGGGGAACATGTGCCGACAACCTTCGGGACAAAGGCAGGGTTGAGCCGCATACTGACCCTCGTATTATCCGAGGAGAACTGAATGCATGACTGATGCACTGAGAGAGCGTGGATCTCTCCCACACGTTTAGCAGAAGCTAAAGCAATTAATAGAGCCGTCTTCAAGGACAGAAATTTTAACTCAACCTGTTCCAGGGGTTCAAATGGGCAACAGGAGAGCGCAGCCAACACTGTGGGAAGGTCCCACGATGGAGCCAACGGCCTAGACGTAGGCAATTTACGCCGTGCACCCTTCATGAAACAGCATATTAAGGGATGCTGGCCAACAGTCTTTCCCTCAAAACCAATATGGCAGGCTGAAATTGCTGCCAAATACACCTTGATGGTGGAGAAGGCTTTACCCTTATCAATCAGGGCCTGAAGAAATGACAGAATCACAGCCACAGAGCACTGAAAAGGGATGGCCTGTGATTCTAAGCACCAGCTTTCAAACACACGCCATTTGTGCTCATGTTCAGGTTAAACCACTCACGGGCCAAGCCCATAGAGCTAGCCTCTCTGGGTGGGGGTGGAATATTTCCCCCTGTGCCTGAGACAGGAGGTCTCTGTGTAGTGGTAACGGCCAAGGTGGGCCGCACAGCTGCTGAAAAATCTCAGCCAGCCAGTACTTCCCTGGCCAGTGCGGGGCTATCAGAATCATATAGTGACTTCTCTCCCTCACTCTGGCCAAAGTTGGAGAGATGAGGGTCACTGGGGGAAAAGTATAGAGGAGGGTTCTCGGCCACTCGTGAGCTAGAGCATCCACCCCGAGTGGAGCTCTCTGATCATGCAGCGAGTAAAACAGGGAGGCCTTCTCCCTGGATGCATAAACGTCCACGGTCGCCTGACCGAATCGCAGCCAGATCTGCTTCACCACCTCTGGGTGAAGCTTCCAATCCCCATACAGTGGGTTGCCCCTGGAGAGAAGATCTGCTCCAAAGTTCAAGATCCCCGGCACGTGAACTGCTCTCAGTGACAGCAGGTGGACACTGCTCCAGACTATCAGTCTGTGTGCCAGTGTGTGTAACTTGGGGGACCCCAGACCCCCCTGTCTGTTGATGTAGGCCACAACGGTGGAATTGTCCGACCTCACTAAAACATGATGACCCCTCAGCCAAGGGAGAAAGTGTTTTAGCGTCAGATGAACCGCCAGCAGTTCCAGACAGTTTATGCGGGTGGAGCGCATGTGAGGGCCCCATTCCCCATTCACTGTTCTGCCCTCGTGGGTGGCCCCCCAGCCCGAAAGAGACAAGAAACCTGGCCTCTTCCACTCGTGGAGAGCGAGTGAACAGCCTGCAGAGACTCTCACGCGACGGTGGCCGTCTCGGTGAGGGTCCAGTCCCTGCGAGTCCACCCAGCGCTCTTTTCCATGAGCGGGGCCACTGCCCGCTGTGCATTTCCTCGGGAGGGACAACTCTTATAGCTCCTTTGTCTCTCAAGGTGGAAATTTCCTCCAAGAGAAAACTGGCATACTCGCCCAGAGCACGAAAGTAAACTATTTCTTTGAAATGTGGTGGAGTGACACTGAATTGCAGCCTGTAGCCCTATTCCAATGTCCTCAGCACCCATGCTGACTGAGTGCAGGTGGCCCAGCTCTTCATGTGGAGAGACAGAGGGCTCACTGGCCACTCCACCGAAGATGGCGTTTTGGCGCCCCCTTGTGGATGCAGCGTGAACCATACGCCATTTTGGCGTCCCGTCACCTCTGTCACAGGCGAGCGAGGTGACGGGCTCATCTGCATCATCACAGCCGTGGAAACGAGAGTCTCCACGGGCTGCGTTATGGCAGACGTTGCTCTGTTTTTCAACATTTTTTTTTTTCATGTGTTTTGCAACACTCGACAGCGCCCTCGGCAAACTGCCTGGATGCGCGTGTTGGGGCTTTTTTTAATACAGAATGCACGAAATAAGTGCCAGTGAAACAATACTGTGAACTTAGGCTCTCTTTCCCTCTGGCGGGTCCGGTGACAGGAACGCCGGCCCGAGTTAAGAACTCTGTGTGGAACATGTCCCGTTGAACTTGCACTGGAACGGAGCTGGGAGGCGGCAGGGCGGCCCATGAAGGGGGAAACTGGGTTCGCTCCCGCCTAGAGGAGAGGCTGTCAGGCCGGCCGCTTCTTCCTCCCCACGGTCGCGGCAGTGGGGGGAGGAGGGACCGCTTGAGGTCTGGCCTGGGGAGACTGCTTCCGAGTCCATGGATTCTTAGGGGCCCCGGCAGCCTCGGGGGCTGCCTGCGTCTTAGGCACTTTGGGAATCCTGAAAGCGGGGACCGGGCGAGACGCTGCCTCCGCGAATGACTGGCGCGGTGCTGCTGGGGTGGCGTGCTGGGCCCTCCTCGGCAGGCAGAGTTTCAGAGCCTCATCGTCTCTCTTTTTCTCCTCACATCTCTTCTGCATGGATGTAACAGCCGCACCGAAGAGACCGTGAGGGACGACAGGGGTGTCGAGGAGTTCCTCTTTTTTCCTTGGTCGTCAGGTTGGTGAGCGCGAGCCAGCGTGCTCGCTCCTGAAGAACCATGAGGCCCATGGCTCTCCCAGTAGCCTGTATGGCTACCTTGTGGAGGCGGAGGACGTGGTCAGTTATAACACAGATTTCTTCCCACACTGTGGTATCTGGTTTAGTTGTCATGTCCTCTTCTAGCTCAGCTTGGTAAGCCATTAGCATTGAGGAGGCGTTGTGGGCTCTTACTGACAGAGCCGCTGCCTTGTAGCACTTATCTGTAAGGCTAGACTGGAAGCGGTCTGCTTTGGAGGGGAGAGACGGGGCCGATGAGGACAGAGACGTCTTCGGGTGAAGATGGCTCGCTACCAACGGCTCCACTTGTGGCATCTGGCGGAGGCCGATAGACTCCATCCCCTCACAATCCAGCAGGGAGCTCCCCACGATGGGGTGTTTCTCGCTGTAAGGTTTTGCTTTCCACATCACCGCTATCTCATCGAGTAGCTCAGGGAAAACAGGCAACACATGCTTCCCCGTCTTTTTCGCCTTCGGCAATTTCTTACCGTCAAAACGAGACTTTACAACCTCTGTTTGTATGGCGGGCCACGGGATGTTGAGCCTAGCGGCTGCGCGCTTGCACATGTCCTGCATGTCGAGATCCAGGGGAGACGGCGGTGTCGGTTTTTCAACCTCGCCGGTAGCCGAGGGCTTTGCAGCCCAGCTGATGCTAACCAAGGAGGTGGAATCTTCCTCCTCGCCATCGTCAGACAGCAGGAGCTCCGAGTCAGCCGACTCATCTCCGTCCTCGTTAGCATCTCCTCCCCAGGTGACTCCAGCATCGGGGAAAAACACACGATCTCCGTGTGCCTCCAGCGACGGGAAAGCGGTCGCGATGGGCTGAGGGTCTGCCTCTGCCCAGCTCGGCCCTGGCGTTGCGGCCAAATCATCGAGCATCTCAGTTTCTCCTTGCGCCGCAGCAGCCTCACACAGCAAAGGGTCGCCACCCGATAGGTTAGCCTGGCGAGCTAGCCTGCGGCGGATTAGTTTGCGTGGGAAAGCCGCGCAGTGGATACAGTCTTGTGCGGGTGTCAAGGCAGCCTGAGCGTGAGATAAACCCAGGCATGCCGCACACACGGGGTGTGTATCCCAGGCAGACATCTTCTTGCCGCAAGGACAGAGTTTTGCAACTTCGTTGGCCGTCGTAGCCATGGTTAGCTAGAGGGTTGCGCACGTTAGCGAGACTGACACTGAGTGCGGAGAATATTGCTATTCCTCGCTAACGTGGGGTGAAAAGTGTTGCTACTTTTCTACAGGTATTGCTACCTAATGTGTAAAACCGCTAGCGTCGAAGGGTATTGCTACCTGATGGTGAAGCTAGGGGTACCTTTATTAGCAAAGTATTGCTACTTCGCTTTCGGAAAGTATTGCTACTTCCCTGGGTGAACGTATTGCTACTTGGCACCTGCACTAGCTACAGAACAGTATTGCTGCTGCTTGTATGCTAGTGGACAACTGAAAAGCTGGGAACAAAGCGCCCGGCGACCGAGTTGTTCACTCGAATCTGTGGACAGTTTAGCTTTAGCACCCAATAGCACAGTTGTCTACAGGCCTCTGTGAGAAGCGAGAAGAGGTTTTTGAATGACATCTGATGCTATGTCAGCCTATTATATAGGGAGGCACTGGCCCCTCCTGACATGGGCGTCACCTAGCGGGCTGGCGTAATGGTATTTGCGCTTCTGATGAGGTCACGCAGGAGGCGTTCCCATAGTGAGACACGAAACAAATGCTATGAAAGAGAACAGTAAAAGAAGAACTGACTGCCAGTCATGCGCGATTTATTTGCAGTTTGGAAGCATAGGTGTGAACATCTCCTGCCCTGATAGCAGCTGGGGGAGGACTATCCTGCCCACGGCACTCGCTGTTTGTCGAGAAGAGCGATATGCGCTTTCACGTCAAAAAGTCGTCATAAATAATTTTCCAATAACACCAGAAACAGTCGCCAGATTTGTCGCTAGACGCTTTTTAGAAAAAAAAAGTCGCTAAGGGGGTCTGAAAACTCGCTAAACATAGCGATAAAGTCGCTAAGTTGGCAACACTGCCCACGGGTTTGCTAGAACAGCTTCATCGGTCACATATCAATTTGGCACTTATTTCTTGTTACACTGCCGCCTGGTGGCCAAACCCCCCGAAAAGACTTTTAAGTCTAAAGGAAATTTATCTTTAATGCTGAACTAATCTAGTGTTGTGAAATGTTGCAGGAGCTGATTGGAAAGATGCTGCAGGTCAACGCTGAGGCTCGATACACAGCACAAGATGTTCTCTCACATCCATGGGTCACGGTACTCTAACACTATCTGTATTAACACAGCCCGAGACTGTGGTTATTTGTTTCTGTGTGGATTTCAGTATTCTGTGTTTGTGTGTGCCAAGGATGATGCAATCATGGAGAATAACATGAAGATGGAGGTGACAGGTAAACTGAAGACGCACTTTAACACCGCGCCAAAGCACAGCACCACCACAGCCGGGGTGTCAGTCATCATGGTAAGCACCTGGAACGAGACATGATTTGTTACATATTTCTGCAGGGTTTTTTTTTCAATCCTGTAACTGTAATGAGATTACCTTTCAACAATCTCCTAAATCTAAATCAGCAATACTGATGTCTTGGTGTGGGTTTAGTTGTAAGTGACCCGGAGCCTGCAGTGGGATGAACATGTCAGGCCCTTTTCCAAGCATTTACTGCGTGATTGTGAATGTTTGACCCAAATACACAAGATTGCGCTCCTAGCTAAACAAAGGTTTAGTTGACCACTGGGCCAAGAATTTCTGATCTCGTGTTCATCCAGGAAGACGCAGATGAAGTCATAAGTCTTAAGACTTCAGAGACAGAAATACACAATTTATTCCCGTAGTATGGGCAGCTCTTCATCTTGTCTCTTTCAAGCCTCATTTACATCATTTCCTGTTGTACAGTTTGACTTCCTCTCCTCATCAGGTCACACCACCCATCAGCTGAGCACAGTCTCTCTTCGTCTGTCTAAAGTGAAAGCAGGATGGTGGGGGTGGAGGAAGGAGAAGTTGTCTTTGATTAGAAATTTGATTTGGCACTCCAAGCCTCATTCTGTTGTAAATCTCATTTGACAGTTTGAGGTGTAATTGCGGGCCCTGGCCTCGGCTCCTCCTCTTCCTCCTCCTCTCCACGCTCTTCCTCCACCCTCATCCTCACCCCTCCCTCACACCTGACCCAGGACCACAGGGGACGCCTGGAGCTGAGAGCTGGGTACACACTTCTTACCACCGCCCCTCTTAACTCCCGTCATCCTCTCCAGCTATCACCCTTCCGCTCACACTCTTCCTCCATCTACAACAACTCCCATCCCCACACCCCAGTCTCCCTCCTCACCCTCCCGTCTCACCCTCCCTTTCCCTTCCTTCCTGCTTCATTCTCCGGCCCCCTGTTCCACTTCTTGGGCTGCCAGCTGCAGTGACTGCACTCACTAACACTGTGTCCTGGATTTAACCCCCTGACTCTCTGCACATGTGTCATTCTGCTCCTTTTATTCACATTCAGCTCCTTTTGTGCTGGTCACAACTTTTATATAATATGATTGAAATAAAAATGTTGTTTTTTCTCGTTTTTTTGGGGTGGGGGGGGGTTGGATCATACTGTCACTGAGGTTTTAAAAGCATGTTTATACTGCTAGCGCAATGCAGTTTGCCTCCTTCTCTGTATTTATTATGTCAGTCATCACATTTGTCTTAAAGTCAACTTTCTGTAACTGCTGATCTAATAAATCAATGATTGGCTGCTTAGCAGTCATTCCCATTTTTGATAGTCTGGCGCCACCTTGAGGAAGAGCTTTGGAAGTGTGCCGGCACAAAGTCGTAGTTGCAGAGAAGGATTCAAAGTGTCTTTATGGCTTGGATGTAAGACTCCATTTGCGCATTTTAAAGAAATAGGGCCAGATTGTTCTGTGATGTCTTTGTTGTCTACAAATCCAACTTTTTAAAAACACCCAGTGATGTCTTATTAAATGGACGAGCACTTCTTTTAGCAAAGCTGCCGCAGAGACGGACAATGATGCATTTGTTTAAAAGAAAAAGGGAATATTAACATTTTGCTCCAGCATGGTAACTAATTATAGCATCCGTGTTTAGAATAACACAAGTGTAGAATACGTTTGGCCCACTTGAATAAGTCGTCATTAGTTATACAGTTGTGTATATCATAATCATCTGTTCCCAGTCACATTACTGACCTCATGCAAATGAACCTAGTTAGTTCTAAAACGTTCCTCTAGCTGTTTCTGTTTAGTAGCACTTACTTCTCCAGGATTTTGTTACTCTCAACTGTTTTCAGACACGTTGCTGGAATAAAATTTATGGAACGAGCAAAGTGTCTCAGTTAAAACATTTTTGTGTTCTCTGATGAGATTTCTATGATTCCATTATAATTTATGTTTGACATACCAACCCAACTTTTGGGGAATTGGGGTCATACATGCGCTGCTCCGCAAGTCTTTTTCCTAGTTTGATCTGGAACGTATGTCACAGCACGCCACGGTCAAAGTTCAACACTAAGCCAAAGTTGCAGAGCGGCATGGAGCCGTCGTCACGTTGTATGTGAAGGGGCGTTTTATGCAAGCAGATGTCTTTTTGAAATAATCCACCGTATCCGCTATTAAAAAACAAACAAACAGTAACAAAACTCACCTGTAAACTATATCCATCGTTTATATACAGTCTCTGCATGTACTCTTATTAAACTGCCTAATGGTGTTTTTATTAATCCGAACACTTAACTTCCAGCAATGCCTTTAGCCAAACGATTGGCCGTTTATTTTCTCCAAAGGATTTAGTTTTATATTTTGTACAGTTTCATTTGTTTGTCCAGATTATTAACTAAAAATCAAGATATTTAATAATCATCATTTATTAACTCTTCTGTCACAATTTATCTATTATAACTTCCTGCTCAGAAAACTGTGCTCAGTTCTTTAACTTCCACATTTCACTCTGAGGTATGTGAGGTATGGGAGTCGGTGATCTCTCACCCAGCAACAGACCTTAAACAACAGTTTACTGATTGAGTTATTTCACTGGGATTTGTTGACAGTGATAACAATTTAAAAAAATCTGGAGTGATTACAGGCTTTTCTTTTAAAACTAAATCCACATTTAATCCACTCAGTCCTCTGATTGTTATGCAGCACTCGCTGACACTAACCCTTTTACAGAAGGTTTCACAGTTTGTTCCACGTCAGTCCTCTGAAGGAGCCTTTTGGTTTGGAGTAGTTTGACTTGAAACGCCGCAGCAGCACTGAGCTGGAACAACTGTCCACCGGCTGTCATGCTTGTTGTGTTGACTTTTCTTTGTGAAGCTGTGAGTAAGACTAGTCTCTGTCCCTTTTTTGCTTCTTCCCCACCTCCCCCGCCACCTTCCTGCTTTTCGTCCCTCTGATTTAGCTCCAAGGCAATGGTATGTACTAACACGATGCTACGCCTCGTCTGTTCTGCTGCTGAGATTCAGCAAAAGGGCAAGTGAGGAACGTTACATTTACTAGTTTTGTCTTAAAAGTATTCTCAAGTACGTGTAATTTTGGTTGATTTATGTAAAAGTGAACCATTAGGCCTCCGTACAAAGTAAAAGTTCCCTTTCTCATTTGCCCTTCGTCTGTACATAGAGTAGCACTTTGATGTGGTTTTCTTCTCGTTCTTCTGTGCAAAGCATACTTTCTTTTGGTGAACATCTTTCAGTTTTTTTGTGTCCATTTATTTCCATTAGCTTATTTATTCATTCATTTTGTTTACTCACTAAAAGCTGGGTCAGTAGTTCTGAAAAAAAGATAAACAAACACAGAAGGATTATTTATGCTAAATGAATATGATTTCCTGAGATCAACCCGCAGTATCTCTTTCTGTTCTGACTGATGTTGCTGGATGCACGCGCGTCAAGCTGATGGTTTGTTTTGTTCCTCCAGAACACAGCGCTAGATAAGGAGACCCTTCAGCTCACGGCCCGTTGTTGTCCAGGCCCACAAGCGGTGCCATGTTCACCCCTGTTGCATGGCACTGAAGTCCCATCTGCTCTTCCGGACCAGTCGGCGTCACCATTTGCCAAAGTACCCGAATCTAACGAGCTGGCTTCAACAGAAACTGCTAGGCCCGATACTACGTCCAAATCTACACCTCCCCACTCCGATTCTCCGAATGACAGCCACACATTAGCTGCTAAGCTTGACCTGCCCACCTCTAATCTTTTAAGTTCACTTCAGTTTTCTCCTTCACCCTCTGTTGAAACTTGTCCCATCAACTCTTTGCTCATTTCTTCTCCGCCACAAATAGAAACCTCCCCAACTGCTGCCCCCTGCTCGTCTTTAGAGTCTACCTCACCCTCGTGTCCTCCTGCTGTTCTCGCATGCATAGCTCCCTCTGCACCCATCTCCCATCCTTCCCTGGCATCTCCGACCGAACTGGCCACAAATGCTCCCTCTGCTTGTCCTACCAAACAAGCAGCATCTCAGCCTTCCTCACCCACTGTCTCCCCGATCCAGCCCGTTGTGTTATTCCCTCTCTCATCCCCAACAAAATGTGAGCCTTCCTCCCCCTCACCTATCCATCCAACCCTGTTTCCCTCTCCTCCTTCCACACCTCTGAGATCCACCACCCCGCCCTCTCCTTTTTGCCCTTCTTCTCCCATCCCTTTAACAGCCGAAGAACTTATGGAGAAGCTCTAAACACTATTATCCCCACGTCTCCTTTTTCCCACAAACAGAAACAGAAACCATAGGATGAAACATCTCAATTAGCATTTCCTGGTAGATGTAAACTGAGCCAGTGACCGCTGTGACCATGCTTTTTCTCCTCATATTCTTTTCCCGCTTTAGACATTGCTTTAATGTCTAAAGGATATGAGGCATTTTCTGTACTCTGTTGATTGTATATATGTTTTTATTTATTAATTGAGGATGTTGAAAGGGAATGAACTGAATATCGTTCTTCTGAGTGGTTCGTCTTTTGAATTCATACACTACTTAGTCAGATTTCTTGTTTTGGATTCACCAGGGCCCCCTTTTAAAGGGTTATTCAGTACAAATGCATAGCAAACTCCTAGAGAGGCTACTGTGTGTGATTCTGTATGCGTTTTTCAATCACTTCACCATATCGAAGTCCCAAATTTGCTAGACTGTCTACCTGTAGTAAAGTCATCCTGATGATAGTGGCCAATTGACAATTTCATGCATTGTATGCAGTGTGTTGACAAAGTAAAGGTGATATCTGCCAAAGTAGCCCATGGCTAAGGAGTCAGAGAGTGTTTTAAACAGCTTAGGTCCACGTATGTGTTTGAGTGTAAAATTGGGAATCATCAGATCTGCTAAATTTGAAAGAAATGACTGTTCACACACAATTTTGAAGCTACGTCTACAGTAACATCCAAATGACCTCTAGTGCAGCAGTTCGCCAAATATTGTGTTCTGCAATTCTTCCAAAAGTGAGAAATGCTGCAAAAATAGTCTTAGAAAAATTGCTGTTTTAAGATGAAAAGTTTCCTCTTCTGCTCATCTATTCTCTTTATCAATTCTCAACTCCTTAGATTTATTAGCCAATGTTAGTTATAAACAGAGTGCTGGTTACAGTGTTTCTACTCACAGCAGCACCCTGTAACTGGAACTGTTTGGAAAAAGAAGCATAAAATCAATTTTTTTTTTTTTTGTGAGCACAAAGTATAATTCTACCCTTCATGATGGACTGGAGACAGACGTGTGATGGACATCTAAAAACAACTAGCTAAAGGTCATTGCATGTCCAGGCACTACTGAAGGAAAGTAATGTACTCCACATGTGTATTTGAGTCATTAAAGTCTCTTTGTTTGAGTAGACGACTGCAACTTTCACTCATACGCTTTATTTGTATGTAGTGTGCTGAACTACAGCTGTGAGTACATGTAAAGAGAAGAAAGATGCAACAGATGTTAAACCGAACTGCACGGTAACTTTTAATGAACTGAAACTCTCAATACAAATGGCTCTCAGACGTGACTGGTACTGTACAGGAAAAACATACTTGCTGTTATATTCTCTCTGGTCACCACTATGTCATGAGCTACGCACACTCAATGGCCACTTTGTTAGGTACACCTGTTAAACTGCTGCAATTGACACTTTGTCAGGTTTGAGTCTTGATTTTCCGCTTGATATAAACAACATGGCATGGATCCATCCTGCCCCGTGTGGTGGCGTAATGGTGTGGGGGTTTATTTATTTTAGGCTCTTTAGTACCAGCCGAGGTTATTATAGTTAACTGAACTAAAATTTTGAAAATTAATTTAAACAAAATTATATAGAAGGGGTCTTTAGATTTAGTATTTGTTAGTCTGGTTAAAAAAAAATATTACATCTTGCCTGATGTGGTATTAATGGACGTGTTTGAGACTCTGGATGAGTTTCAACTGCTTAAAAAAAATTATTTATTTTTTTTAATGACGAGAAAAATATGCCCTCCATACTGTACAATAATAATTTAAAAAACTAAAAGTAACCCTGGAACTCATCAAAACTAAAGTAAAATGAAACATTTTCAAACGATAAAAGCTAAACTGATGGTGGCGCAGTGGTTAGCACTGTTGCCTCACAGCAAGAAGGTCCCAAGTTTGATTCCAAAGGGCCCAGGCCTTTCTGTGTCTGTGGGGGATCTCTCCCAGTACTCTGGCTTCCTCCCACAGTCCAAAGACATGCAGTTAGTGGTGTTAGGTTAATGATTCTTAAATTGGTGCCTGTAGGTGTGAATGTCCAACTAGTAAGGTGTACCTAAAAAAGTGTCCAGTGAGAGTAAAACTACATGTTCTGTTGGATTTAAAGGAATGATTATCCTGTTATGATTATTGAGTTTGGACTCGATCACTGGCCAACAGCTTATAGATTACCTTCATCAAAACCAGATCTCACTCTCTGCAGCATAAAAACAAATAAAGTGACCTGTTTTGTCCTCGTTCTTAACTCCACAGCTGTTGTCAGCAGAGCCAAATCCTCCGCTGGTTTAGCACCGGTCTTTTCACTGCATGAATACTTTCTGTTCGCAAATTCAAGTTGCTACATGGCCTAATTTTTCTCCAATGTACTGTATATGTAGTCAAAGTAGATTTTCATGCTTTAACAGTTTGTAAAGCAAAAACTGTATGAGAAGAGCAAATGTATCAGTGGTTTTTATGAGGCACAGAGTGGTTGCTTTTAATGTCCCACTATTTTAGAGCAGTTCTGCAATAAAGACTTGAAATTAGTATTTGTTTTTGTGTTGGATGTGTGGGTTACCACTAGGGGGGGCTCAGTCACACCTTATAAAAGATACACCAAAGGACAATTCAGGTTATAAAATTCCATTTTATTGTCAGAACTCATCACACAAAAACACTCCAAACTGATTGGAAGAAAAAAAAAGGATTGGTTGATAAAAGTAGCTCCCGTGTTGCTGGAGATTCAAACCATTTTAGAAATGCAACTTTAAAGAAAGGAATGCTTCCTGAAAATCAAAGAGGACGACTGTCTAAAGATCAAAAGAATCTGTGTGATTAGCATTTAAGTATTGAATCACATCGATCACTCATTCTGTGATGAAAAGAGAGGAAAAGATGGAAATGGTAAGTCCCTCCCCCTCGCTGCTCCAGCTTTCACTGCTCATCTGCTGCTTTGGAGACTAGACTCAAAGTGGACTCTGTGCTGAGGTGGTTTGAGCTGAATCCTCAGCTCTTGATTTTAGCACGGGGGGAAAATAAAACGAGATTCACTGCTTACTCAGTCATAAAGGATATAAATCTTAAAAGGAGCTGAAAGCAGATTTTAACATTACAGAGTAAGTTTTATGTTTTTGATGTTCAAAGTATTAAATAACGCAAAGAGGTTGCACTGATGTTTTATGAGTAGTGAGCCATGCACGCAAACGTAATCTCTCAGCAAGTACGGAGGTACAGAGGGAGTAAAAATTTTAAATATGGAGGACTACATTTAAACATTTTATATATAGTTATTTATATAAATGTATATTCCCTCTTCAATATCTTCCTGTGCTTCATCTACTCAAACACTTTATGTCTATGTGCTGTGTTGCCAAAACAGGAAAAGCATGTTAAAATGAATGACAGCTTCATATTTATTCACCACATACACACCTACAGAAAAAAAATCATTCACCCTAAAGTACACAAATATTTGGATTTTTACGTCACAGAGAAATGATTCTCACCAACTTCCCACAAATCCCTCGTTTCTTATTTTGAGAAGAAAATAGACTCTTACAGCTAAAAATAGATTTGTTTTTAACCGTAAAGTAACGTAACCCCCACCCTAAGACTGGTATGAAAATTTTCTATCTGATCTACAAAATATAGCAATGCCCTTTTTAAAAATAGTTTGATTCTTTTGCAATAACAGGACATGTTGGGGTTTTTTCCTTCTTTCGTTACATTCAGGATATCAGGATATAGACAGAATAGTGCTTTTGATAAGAGTTCACACTTGCAACAGTTTGGATTTCCCCCGCCCCCACCTCAACTCTTGTCAGTCAAGTCGCTGCTGATTTCCCCCTCAGTATCGGGTCTGGTACTCGTGATGCCACCTGTTGAAGTCGTTGTAGAAGAGGACAATGCTTCCGGACGCCATGCCGGTTATGATGCACCTGAGGAATGTTAGGAGGGAACATCATGAGGCCGTGAAGGTGAGCTTAATGGTTTGCCTGCTCTCTTGAAGTGGAGGAAATTTTAATTTTGTAAGTTTGCTCACTTCCAAAAACACAGTTTCTAACCTTTTTAATTTTAATGGAGAGAAACAGAAAATCAACCAGAAATCTAGAAAGAGACGTTACACAAAAGTTATACATCATATTGAGTGAAATAAGTATTTGATCCTCTACAAACTAACCAGAACTCTGGTTCCTACAAATTACAATCAAGCCATCAATTACACATACGCCTGACTTCAACTAGTTATGTGTATGAAGCACACCTGTCCACAGAATCAATTTCTTCCATTAAAACCTCTCCACCACCGTGGGTGAGACCAAAGAGCTGTCAAAGGACGTCAGGGGCAAGATTGTAGACCTGCACAAGGCTACGTGGGCTACAAGACGCTTGGTGAGTAGGGGACAACTACTTGAAAACAGAAAAAATTTGAAAACTCATGTGGAGTACAGCCCAAAGAACACCATCCTCACAGTTCAGCACAGAGGTGGACCCATAATGCTTTGGGGCTTAACAACTACTTCACTGTACTAAGGGACTGGATGGGGCCATGTACCATAAAATGTTTTAATCTCCTTCCCTCAGCCAGAACACTTGATGATGGGTAGTGAATGGGTCGTCCAGCATGACAATGACCCAAAACATATCACCAAGACAACCAAGGAGTGGCTAAAGAAGAAGCACATCAGGGTCATGGAGTAGTCAGCCGATTGTCAGACTTCAGTCCTTTAGAAAATCTCTGGAAGGAGTTGAAACTTTGAGCTGCTAAGCAGCAGCAAAGAAACCCCCAAGAGACGTGTGACCAACCACAAGAAACATCCTACTGCTGTGATTGCCACCAAGAGGTTCTCCACTAAGTAGTGAGTCATGTTTTGCTTGGAGATCAAATAGTTATTTTACTCAATGACATGCAAATCAATTTATAACTCTTATGCGATGTGTCTTTTCTAAAGTTTTGGTTAGTATTCTGTCTCTCTCCATTAAAATGAAACTACCATCAAAGCTAGAGACTGTTCGTTTTTGTCCAAGTGAGCAAACTTCAAATAAATATAGCCACTGTTGTATATATGCATGTGCTTTTGTTTGAGCGTGTTACCTTTGGTCATGTGACATGGCCATGGAGCGGATTCCTGCGTCACAGCCCGGATAGGTGAACAGCTGTTTGAGGTTGTGGACCTGCCAAACAGATACTACGCCTCCGTCGCCGCCTGTCAGCAGGTATTGGCCATCACGGCTGAGGAGCACAGCCTGTGAAAGATGATCAGAGAACTTCCTTCTTAACTCTTCGCTTCCATCATGCAAAATCAATTATTTACCAGCGTCATCTGTTAAGTGTCCCACAAAGGTCAAACTCAAAGGTTTTCAACTTGGTAGCGTGTGCATAAATTGTCTCTGAATAAGCCGCTGATCTGGGGGCAGTTTGTCTCTACCGTCAAAGCAAAGCTCGTACCGCGAGGTCGAGCGATCCGACAAAAAATCTCAGGTCAGTGCCGCCATCCTGAGGGGTTTTTCTGCACACAGACCCCGACCCGCAACAAAGATGGCTCCCCACAGCGAGGCCCGGAGATTTACTCGTCTCATCTGCTTTTCCTGCAAACTGTAGCGGCCGAACGGGTCCCGCGGGATTCACATGTACACAAATCAAGTCGTGTGCTGGAGTCTATTAAGAGCGCAGCGCATAGTGGAAGCTGAAACTGAACGAGTCGGGAGCATCAATCAGCAAGTAACCGTAGCCGATGAAATGACGAGGCAGAATGTTAAGTTCTAAAAGCAGCAAATGACACTAATTTAGAGCTTTTTGTCCTCTGCGGTTTTTGTGACATGCTTTGCGGCGATTCAGCGGGAGACGCTTCAATCAGCAGCCGCATGTGTGTTGAATTGGGCTCGCATTAAACGGAAAACTGAAACCTAAACTTGAAGTTGGAACGAGTCATTTTCAGGAACTTGATTCGGTAAGGAAAACATAAATAACCCTTCAAGACCTGCAGCCTAATTAAGCAAAAATGTTTTGTATGTAAAGAGAGGGGGGGCAAAAAGCTTATTTCTCATTCAGGCACAAACTTGGATGTGAAGGCGCTCCCACACAGAGACACACAAAGCGTTGCGCAGTGATGCCCTGGATTCTCAGCTGGCCTTGAGAATCAATCCAAACTAATTGTCACGTTAGATCATCATCATCGCGGCACACGAGCGAGCGCAGCTTTGTGTGCTGTGGGTCTGCTTTGTGTCCACAGCAATTGTCTTGTGTGTCAACATTCAGAGTTAATCTGACAGCGGCGAGAAAGACGAGTGCTCATTTCAGTCTGAGCCATCAACCAAACCACCACCAACACAATAACAGGTACAGTGAGATGAAAGAGAGCAAAGTGCTCGGCGCAGTTTAGCCAAGTTGCCTAAAAGTTTGTGACCACAAGCAACATAATAACATTCAACAGAGCAGCAGTAAAAGTAAAAGAACTATTTATCAGTTCTTATGCTGTATTAATGCACTTGTGTATCTACTAATGGAGTCCATGACCTTACTGGAGCCCAGCAGGAGGCAGGGGAGCTGGCAGACATGTCAGCCTGGCCAGGTAGGAGGCTGCAGACAGACATTATAAATCAGTCCTTTGCCACTGGGCGGCCAAACAAGATGGCCGATGGCTCTGTGGGGGCTAAGATGGCTACCCGGGCTCGGATGACTAAAAAATGACTCCAGCAGAAACACATGCACTTTTAATGCCCATATTTCCTACTTCTTTCAAGGAACAGTGGGTGGATTCTGGGGCTGGAGAAGGTAAAAAGTTTAATTTATGGTGCCGTTAATCCCCCTGTTACACGGACGCAGGCAGCGAAAGAACTGCTGGAATGGTTACACTGCTTGAGTTATACTAGTACTTAAAAGAATGTAATCCATTCAGTATGGCTCCTGTCACCCGATTCTGCTATTAGACTAGGATGCCGACTGTTAGCCTGTCATCTAACCTCTGACTCCAGACCCCTATAAATTCACAGTGCATACACTCTCTCTCACAGTCTTCCTCTCCGTTTCTGAGTGTGTACTGCAGGCCAGGACAAACACTTATTTATACTGGAGCCCTACTGTGCTGAGGCTCCAAGGCCTGAGAAGATTGATTCTGGTATGTACCAGAGTGTACAAAATACTGTTGGAGTCTCAGACCAGGAGGGTGAAGCAGAGAGGGTGAGGCAGGCGGAAGGGAGGGAGTTGAGACTCTTACAGCCTCACTCCAAGATATTAGGATTCTCCTAATGCCATCTGACACGACTGGAATTTACAGCAGCAGAGGAGAGCCGACAAGGCCGCCAGTAGCTTGAACTGTTCCCAAGTTTCATCTTCAGAAAGAAACCAAAAAACTGTGAAGCTCAAAAACTGTCTGAAGGACGCTGTTAGTTTCTCTAAAAGACACAAAGGGATTTTGCATCCAGCATTAGTTTCACAGGGATTGTAATGCACTCCGTCAGTATTTGAGTATATTTGTGGCTTTGTGTGGGAGCGGGGCTGGTTGGCAGGTTAGGAGCCTGGGCACAAGAGCTTTCTTAATAGGAAACAGGCACGCGGCTGCCTGTCAGAGCTAGCTTACATTTCCCAGGCCAAACCGGACACATCGGGTCGGGAAACTAAAGGCAGTAGTCGCTATCTTATGTCACCCGAGCCACGAGGGAGGAAATGTGGGAAATGGGGAATGTGTCGTCCCGCGCTGGAGGGTAGTTAATGGTGTTGGTGTCCAGAGCTGACCACTCCTCTGGAATGTTTTCCGCCAGCGTCGCCAACGCAATTTGACCTGACAACAGAGCTCCGGATCAAAAGAGGCCTTTCCTCTGGTGTAATGCGGGTGAAAAGGAAAGAACAGATGTGAGGCTGTAAGTTTGTCCCGGGGCACAGCGACCTTTACCTCGCTCGCATCTAAAACCAAGACCGAGCTTTTAATCAGGGAGAGGACTTTCTATGCTGATGCAGTGCAGACGCACATGTGCAGGCGCATGTGTGTGATCGTGTCCTCACCTTGACGCCATCTTCCACTTCCATGTGCCTCAGCAGTTTGCCGTTGACACTGAAGAGGCAAAACTGTCCCTTGTCATAATAGATAACGCAGTGTCCCTCGGCGGAGGACTGGATGAGGCGAGGCCGGAGGCAGCGCTCTGGTCCCTCCAGGGTCCGCAGCAGGTCCCCATTCATGGAATGGATCAGACAAGGACCCTCTATACACAGATGAGACGAGAGGTTAGAACAAATTAATCCGCAGCTTGATTTAAGCATAAATGACTTTTTAAAGTTTGTTTTTAGCTTATTCTTTTAATCTTTGGTGCAGTTGTACACCTATAGTAGAAATACTTATATCTTCTCTTTTCCCTCAGTTATTTAGAAAAAAATGACCTAAATATCTTGTTTATATAATTGCTGTTATTCCCACACGTCTGTCCATCATCTCTGAAAAACCATCTGCTCATACACAGCTCACATACTCTGCAGGTGTTCCTAATATAGTGGCCACTGAGATTTGTCCTTTGTCTCCTCCTGTGCATTGTTAGTTTTACACAGCAAGCAGCACAAGTGTAGCCTTACATTTTTACAGGGACAAACAGTCTCACCTTTGCAGCCGCTGATGACGAGACCCAACTCAGCACACACACTTGCACAAGTCACCTCGCAGTCGTGGCCTGTAAGGATGGCCCTCGGTGTGGTAAAGTCTGCTGGCAAAACACAAACAAAGCGAAGACAATCCTGGTATTACCATATGCAGTACTGCTTTATGGCCACTAGAAGCAGGTATAGAAAAAATTAAAATTCTCCTTGGTTGGTTTAGTCTTCTAACTGCAGTCACAGCTGAAGCTACAAAAATTTTCCCTCCAAACTATAAAAAAAAAAATCTTTTTAAAAAAAGAGGTGGGCTTTCAAAAATAACCAAAAATAAAATGGCTAATTTCATCATCCTGGAGGGTGTTTTACATGTTATTTTATACGGATGCGCTGGGACTTGTTGCACAGTCTTTAAGCCTGCTTCTCCCCTCATTCACTCTCCCTTTCAAGCACTTGTCACCAAGGGCCTCCTCTTATGTTTAAAACCTTCTCCCCCTCGCTGCCTTCACTCGATCCAGATGTTTCTGCATTTGACAGAGAGAATGAGAGCCAGAAGGAAAAAAAGAGTGCGTTATGAAGTTTGTGTGATTTTGTTTTGGTTTGAGCTGTCAGGGTGAGCGACAAAACAAAATCGGCTGTTACTTCTCCATCTGTCTTCTGTCTGTAAGCACACGCATTGGCATAAATACGCTCATACGCACAGTTGCATCTTTGGACTGCATTTTTAAATATCGAGAGGTGGTCTTCCGCAACCTCAGCTTTTCAGTCCAGCTCAAAAAGACAAGGACACTTGCACACGCTTGAATGCTTAATAAAACTTTTCCAAAACTGTGCGCGCCAAAGCAATCGAGTATCAATTTAGCAACACAGAAAAGTGTAAGACAACATACCCATGTAGTAAATTATACTGAGCATGCCTATTATTCACTTTTACTTTTAGTTATCAAATGCAATGTCATTTCCTTTGAAAAGTTGTCGCACACTGTAAGCAATTAATTGGAAACAACTACAACTAAAACTGAATGAATATAGGAGTTTATGTTAAAATGATATTTTGATCCAACTACAAGGTCACTTTGGAGGCTGTAGCTTAAGACAAAATATTCTTTGTTGTCCCAGAAGATTTGTCTTCATATTTGACAAAAATACTTAAATTGTTTTCTAAGCTAAAAACAAAAATTAGGCGTGGAAAAAACATTTTAGCAAGCTGACACAAAAACACAAACTGAAATGTAAAAGTAACTGAAATGAAACGTTTCACTTTAAAAACTAACAAAAATACAAGTAAATAAAAAACACAGGCCGAATGTGTCAGTACATTAAACACGAGAAGTGTGTGTGTGTTTGAGACATCTACATACATACATACATACATCTAATACCAAATCTGAACTTCTTGATTGTGCCCCTGAGTAACAACCCTATATTCAAACTATTAAGAGATTACAAATAAAATAAAATAAACAATTATTTAAAAAAACCCAAAAAACTCTGTTTCTGTTGAGATAACAGTTTTTAACTGTTTTTGACTCCATTTTATTCTATTTTGTTCTTTGTTTTAACTTGGTTTTGTATTGTCATGAACTATATTTTAATTTTTGTATAACTTTGTTTTATTTTATTGTATTTATTCATTTGATTCACAATGAAATAAAATAAAGACCAATTATAAAAGCAGAAAACTAAACCCATTAGTAAAGAAAGTTCAGCTGCATGCAGACACTGTGTTAGTGTGTTGTGTGTATAAATGAATGTAGACCAGGAAAAATAACTGGGGAAGCATTTAAAGCATTTAAAATGAAAAGGTGAAAGTCAGATTTGGCACAAATTACATAACACAAATATATAAACCAAATTAAACCACACTGCATTTGGATACTAGTCGGATTTACACATAACAGCTAAGAGTTTTTTAGAAGTAGGGACAGCTGGTTTTGCATTTATTGGCTCTATAGCATCTCTTAGGGAGTAACAGTTCACGCCCAGAATATGAAATATGTTATGTGTCTTCAAGCAGTCTGTGTTTGTCTCATTAGATTCCTCGGAAAGATGGAATAAAGGGATGAGTATTCTTCCTCCTTCTATATCAATCATGGCACTGTAGAGGTTTTAAGGGTGGACGCACCACCTTAGCTTGTCGTCCCCTCAGATTATGCACCTCAATACTTGGAGGAGCAAAAGCTATCTACCACGGTGATCACAGTCTCATGACCCCTCACTTCAATAATATCTCTTTTCATTTGTTTGTTTAAAATGAGGTGGATAAAATGCCAGTTCATGAAGTCTAATTAAAAATAATTTATGATGTAATTATTACACTGGCAGCTTCTTTGTTTCTTTGTGTTCAGTGTTTAAAAAGAAATTCATTTTTGGGCCTTAATAGTGGCAGAAGTGAACCTACGTACATTTATTATCTCATATGGTGCGTTCAAAACAAGAGGAAATAACAGAAATACTGTAGTTACTGAGTAAATACCACACTCAGATGATTCCTGTTAGGTGCCCAGCAGATGGCGATAGCGTCTGTAAAATCTTTGCTGTGCACAACATGTGGCTGCAGCAGGAACAAAGTGGGGATAGGTCATTGTGTGCATGTGCATATCAGCCATTCAGATGTATTTGTGTCAAGCTTATGAAGTGAGTGGGATGCCCACAGAACATTATGCATGCAAAGGAATGTGTGTGTGTGTGTGCAGGCTTTAGCTTTAACGTGTGTCTGTGGGAGAGGAATAAAGAAAGGTCTGCTGTCTGTATACATTTTGTTAGTATATGTATGTGTGCATGCGCGCGTGTGTGTGCAGCAGAAGTTCATGTCTGGGAGAGCTTTCTGCGGTCTGGGGCAATGGAGCATCACATTGTGGTGGTGATGGGATGAGATGACGACTGCTTTGTCTGTTCCTCTAGCTTCAGCTTGATAACCAGGAGTTTAGACTGACACACAAGCACTTGCAAGGACATGTACAGCACATGCATGGAAACATATTCATATATTTGTTATTTGTAGAAAATGTGCAGCTAAAGCAGTATTTTAAACCACTGGTTATCCACTAAATATGTTTTAAAAAGATCTTGTGTATTTCTGCTCTAAAATCCTGTGTATGGATGTGTTAGATGACCATCATCTGCACTATCATAAACCAATATGGCTTATTAACCAAATCGCAATTTGTCATAAATTTCATCCCACTTGTAATGGATCACTTATCAACATGTCCGCCAATCTAAGCCGACCAAATTAGCACCGTGGGGGCTAAGGACCGAGCAATGTGTGCGCTATGCTTTGATCATGGCTAATGCCATATGTTATGGTAACGTA